>NW_012267288.1:1083746-1085795 GCF_000151885.1 Dipodomys ordii
TTTGCATTTCTTTTATGGCTAGGGAGGTTGAGCATTTCTTCATGTGTCTATTGGCCATTCTTCTTTCCTCTTCAGAGAAATTTCTCTTTAAGTCTTTAGCCCACTTATTTATTGGGCAATTGTTAATTTGAAGATTTGTTGTTGGGGGTAAAATTTTTTGACTTACAGGTATATTTTAGATATGAGACCCTTGTCTGTTGTATGGTTAGTGAAGATCTTCTCCCAGTTGGTGGGTTTTCTATTGATCTATTCTATTGTCCTTTGCCATGCAGAAGCTCTGTAATTTCATGCAATCCCATTTGTCCAACCTTTCTTTGATTTCTTGTGTTTCTGGGTCTCTATTAAGAAAATTTCTGCCTGTGCCAAGGAGACCTAGAGTTTCTCCTATTCCATCTTGTAATGTTTTCAGAGTGTCTGCTTTGATTCCAAGGTCTTTGATCCATTTGGAGTTGATTCTGGTGCAGGGTGATATATACGGGTCTAGCTTTAGTTTTCTACAAATAGTTAATCAATTTTTCCAGCACCATTTACTGAAGAGGCTGTCTTTCTTCCATTCTATTCTTTTAGCTCCCTTATCGAAGATTTGATGGCTGTAGATCTGTAGGTTCATTTCTGGGTTTTCAATTCTATTCCATTGGTCCTGAGGTCTGTTCTTGTGCCAGTACCAAGCTGTTTTGATTACTATGACTTTGTAGTAGAGTTTGAAATTTGGTGTTGATATTCCTTCAGCACTGTTCTTTCTGTTGAGGATCATTTTTCGCTATTCATGGTCTTTTATTGTTCCATATGAATTTTTGGATTGCCTCTTCTATTTCCTTGAAGAATGAGGTTGGAATATTGATAGGTATCACATTGAATTTGTAGATAGCTTTGGGGAGTATTGCCATTTTCATGATGTTGATCTTTCCAATCCAGGAGCATGGAAGTTTTTACCACTTTCTAAGTTCTGTTTTGATTTCCTTTTTCAGGGTTTTAAAGTTTTCATCATAGAGGTCCTTCACTTGTTTGGTTAATTCCTAGGTATATTATTTTTTGTGGAGCTATTACAAATGGAGTTGCTTTCCTAATTTCAGCCACACTTTTCTCATTGTTGGCATACAGAAAAGCCCTGCTACTTTGCCAAAGTTTTGAATCAGCTTGAGTAATTTGGGAGTGGAGCCTGTGGGATTCTTTAAATACAAGATCATGAAAAAATAAATAAATACAAGATCATGTCATCTGCAAAGAGGGAGAGTTTTACTTCCCCTTTCCCTATTTGGATCCCCTTTATGTTTGCATCTTGTCTTATTGCTGTAGCTAGGCATTCTAATACTAGATTGAAGAGAAATGGAGAGAGTGAACATCCTTGTCTTGTTCCTGAGTTATTTTTGAGGAAATGGCTTTAGTTTTTGACCGTTAAGTATAATGCTGGCTGTAGGTTTGTCATATACAGCCTTTATTGTATTGAGGAATGTTTCCTGGATTCCTAATATTTCCAGAACCTTCATCATAAAGGGGTGTTAGATCTTTTCAAATGCTTTTTCTGCATCTATTGAGATAACCATGTGGTTCTTATCCTTCAACAGAGAAACCGCAGATCTAAACAACTGCATAGATAACTAGATTTAACAGACATCTATCCAGCAGCATCAGAATACACGTTTTTCTCAGCAGCACATGGACTTTTTCCAAAATAGACCACATTTTAAGCCACAAAACAAACTTGTCCAAATTCAGAAACACTGAAGTTATACATTGCATTCTCTCAGACCACAAGGGAATAAAATTAGAACTCAACACCAAAAACCACCAAAAAAAGTCCTGTAACACATGGAGGCTGAACAACACACTACTGAATCACGAGTGGGTCATGGAAGAGATTAGAAAGGAAATTCAAATGTTCATGATATTCAACAAAAATGAACACACAAATTACCAACTCCTCTGGGACACAGCAAAGGCAGTACTCAGAGGCAAGTTTATAGCTCTGAGTTCCTACATCAACAAATTGGAGAGATCTGAAACCAACAATTTAATGAGACATCTAAGCCTCCTTGAAAAAGAGCAGCA
>NW_012267288.1:1087582-1090188 GCF_000151885.1 Dipodomys ordii
GGGGATGGGCGGGGTGAGGTGTGGGGTGGGGGTGGGGGGCTCCAGGCCCCGGAGACGCTCGGGGGGTCCCCGGCGCGGCTCCCCGCCCCTTTGCCCATGTACATCTCTGCGGGGATCCCGGGGACCCGCCAGCTGGGGGCACCTGTGTCTGGCGTCCTGCGCCCGAAAGTCTGTAAGACTCTTTTCTCCAATTAACCACCAAAATGCCAAAGGTGGAGATATGGCTCAAAGGGTAGAGTGATAACCTTGAGTGGAAAAGCTAAAGGACAGCAGGGGGAAAACAAAGTGAAAAATCATTTTCAGATAAAGCAGGACAAAAACTTAAACAACTGTGCTAATATTAAAGTACAATTTTCAAACTTAAAATATGTGGAAATTAAAGTTAAAATATGGAAAGATAACATATTAAAGATTTACCCAACTCACTAAGAAGATCAACGAAATAGTGACTTTCCATTGGAGAGAGACTGCGAGTAAAACTGTTGCATTAGATACAAAATCTATAGAGCAAGTATGATCATCTGTTTGGGGGAGGTTTTTTTTACCCAGAATAATTTCTTTTTCAGAAATAATTTATATCTGTAATCATATAAAATCCACAAATAAAAATATAATCTCACAGATTTTGTGCTGTTAACCATATATTAAATAATGAATTAAAAAAAATCCTTCCTGCCCAGCATCAGTGGCTCTTGTCTGTAATCATAGCTGCTCAGGAAGCTGAGATGTGAGGATTGTAGTTTTAAGCCACTCCAGCAGAAAAGTCTATGAGGCTCTTTCTTATATCCAATTAAGCACAAAAAACTGGAAATGGAGCTGTGGCTCAAGTGGTGGAGTGCAGCCTTGAGCACAAAAGCTTAGGGACAGTATTCACCCCAGAGTTCAAGCTCCGGGAGAGGGGAGAAAAATCCTTTCCTTAGATAATGAAGCATGCACTTGGTGGGCCAGTTGAGATGGTCCCAGGAGGCGTTAAGAGGACAAGCTGCTTTTCCTTTACCTGACTTTCAACATTTGGATCATTTTTCTCAATAATAACTACTATTTATCACACTCCAAACACGTGCCATGCTGTGCTCATTCCCTTTATTTGCTCAGTAAATATTTACTGAGTGCCAAGCACCATGGCAGGTACAGCACAATGTACACCACAAGTACTGCTAACCCAATACAGGCTTTCACTTTTAGGCTGAGTTTGTATGACTTCTACCAGCTACTAGATATGTGATCCTAACTTCTGGTTGCCTCCTTTTTTTCTCATCTAAGATAGGAAAAATAAAATCATTGCGATTTTGTGTCAACCAATGGGATGTGAACAGACATAACACAGAGGCTTGCCTTCATGTGTCTCTGTCATAGTTGTAAACATCCCGAATCTAGCCTGCTGGTACAAGGAACCAACTGTTCAGCTTGTGATTAACAGGAAAGTCAGCTTAAGTCTAATCCTGTTCAACTGACAATCATCATAGGTTGATTACGATTAGATTTAGTTGATACATGCACAGACAAGAACGATTCTCATTTTAGCAACGAAATTGTAGTGAGGCTGGCTATACAGCAAAAAGATTGCAATAATTGACAATATACACAATACCACAAACTGTGGACAGAAATTCATTCTAAATGGTTGGTTGCAAGGCTTGAACTCTGGGCCTGGGCGCTGTCCAGCTCTTCAGCTCAAGGCTAGTGCTCTACCACTTGAGCTACAGCACCACTTCCAGTTTTCTGGTGGTTTATTAGAGATAAGAGTCTCAAGAACTTTCCTGCCTCTGCTAGCTTTGAACCATGATCCTCAGACCTCAGCCTCCTGAGTAGCTAGCATTACAGGTGTGAGCCACTGGTGCTGGGGCAAAAACACAAATATTGAGACCAAATGCCTGGCACATTACAATCATTATAAAGAACTTATTGTTAGAAATTAATAAGAAATTAAATAGGCAAGAATACGTGTCTAGTCTGTCAGATGGTGCTGAGTTCTAAGAAGAAAAACAGAACAGAGTAAAAAGATGAGGAAGGAGAAGACAAGGGATGGAGAAAGGCTTTGATTTTAAGCAGAAGCCTTCATGCCAAAGTGAGCCCCGGGTTCTGGAAGGATGCTCCAGGTGGGGGGGGGGGGGGGGAGGGGGGGGGGGGGGGGGGGAGGCTGGGGAGGGATGTAGATGGGAAGAGATGGTAAGAGGAAACAAAGGAGGGGGGGGCGGGGAAGAACAACACCACCTTAGAAGCCTTCCGCCATACTCTTAAGGTACACAGTGGCTCACTGCAAAGAGTTTTCCAGATGTGACTTTAACTGAGTAGATATTGATAAAACATACAGGACTTGCCTTTGGAGTGAAAGTCCTAGACTGATGGTGGAAAAGCATCACATACTAGTGCCCTTATGTCACTTGCAGTAGAACCACAGACTGTAGCTGTGGGATGGGTGACTAGAAATATTATAATGTTTCCCACCCCACAAACCCAGCAATGTGCCTAATGAAGTATGAAGCTTATTTATTTTTTATTGTGAAAATACTGTACAGAGGGGTTACAATTACATGGGCAAGATAATGAGTACATTTCTTATCAAGCATTAGCCTCCTCCTTTGTTTCCCCTTCCCATTCCAACC
>NW_012267288.1:1093007-1154591 GCF_000151885.1 Dipodomys ordii
CAAGATAAACCCCAATCCAGTAGATGGAAAGAAATAATTAAAATTAAATCAGAATTAAATGAATTAGAATAAAAAAAACATAGAAAGAATCAACAAAACAAAGAATTGGTTCTCCAAAAAAATTAACAAAATTGACAGACCCTTAACAAATCTTATCAGAAAAAGAAGAGAACACACCCAAATAAATAAACTCAGAGATGAGAATGGAAGCATCACCACAGAAATGACCAAGATTCAGAACATTATAAGTGAATACTTCTCAAAACTTATGCATAAGTTTGAGAACTTGGCAGAAATGGACCTTTTCCTAGCAAATATTGACATGCTGAAACTAAACCAAGGTGAGTTAAACCATCTTAACAGGCCCATATCAAGCATTGAATTAAAAACAGCAATAAGAAACCTCCCATCTAAGAAAATCCCAGGACCAGATGTTTTTACAGCAGAATTCTACAAGGCCTTCAAAGCAGAGCTCACACCAATACTCATCCAACTCTTCAATGAAATTGAAAGAGAAAGTTCACTACGGAACTCATTCTATGAAGCCATCATAACCCTCATCTGAAAACCAGGCAGGGACTCATTAAAGAAAGAGAACTATAGACCCATTTCTTTGATGAACATTGATGCAAAACTTCTCAAAATTTTGGCCAATCCACTTCAACAATTCATCCAAAAAAATCATACACCACGATCAAACAGGATTCATTTCAGGGATGCAAAGCTGGTTCAATATGTGCAAATCAATTAATATATTCATCACATCAACATGAAGCTTATTTAGAACCCAGAGTCCATCTCTCAACACCAGTCAGGCACCAGGTGACAACACTCTCTTTCTGGAAGACAGGAACATGGAGTTACAATGCTCCTGAGGCCCGGGACAGTGGAAAACCTAAAACTAAGAATCAAACAGAAATTAAATACCACTGTACGGTAATGCAGCCTCAGCCTAAACACAAACTAATGTTAAGAAACTTAAAACATGTGATGCTCAGAGGATAACCCTAGCAATAATAAATCCCAAACCCAGATCATCTCCAAACTAGATTAATTTGATTATCCTGATCTCCCACTAAAACTTTGGCAGAAAGAAAGTTTTGCCATTTCCAGTTGTCAACATTTGTCCTACACAGGATGTTTGGTTTAAATGCAGAGGGCGGGGGAGGGAGAAACAGATACACACACACACACACACACACACACACACACACACACACACTCACTCACCACAAAAATCACTGCCAAGCAGGGCCCTAGTGGCTCGTGCCTGTAATCCTAGCTACTCAGGAGGCTGAGATCTGAGGATTGTGGTTCAGAGCCAGCCCAGATTACAGCATTATTCACCATAACTAAGATATGGAACCAACCCAAATTGCCCCTCAGTAGACGAATGTATCAAGAAAATGTGGTGTGTGTGTGTGTGTGTGTGTGTGTGTGTGTGTGAATTATATACTTCCATCAGAAGGAATGACACCATCCCATTTGTTAGGAAATGGAAAGACTTAGGAAAAAATCATAAGAGATATAGGTCCATGGTTTCCCTAATTTGCAATTTGTATACATCTAGGATAATTTTATCAGAAGAGCAAAAAAGCTCAAAAGCTATGTACATATGGCCATATATGATGATGCTAAGCAAAATGAACCCCAAGATATGGACACAAGAGGTCTTTCTTTGTTGTTGTTGTTTTTAATATACTATGTGATTTTTTTTCTTGTTTCCTTTTTATGTTCTTCCCCCTGTTGTCATTGTACTTGATTTTGGTGTCCTGCATCTTGTATATGCATTTGTCTAATTTGGGGAGGGGAAGGGGAACAACAAAACGCTGAAACAAAGACACAGGATGACCCATTGCAACAATGATACCCACAAGACTCTATATTGGAAATGAATTTTACAGCTTTGTTGGGGAGGGGGAGGAATGAAGGAGGCGAGGGAGGGAAGAGATAGTGGGAGAACAACAAAGGAGGGAATAACAATGCTCGACAAGAAATGTACTCATTGCCTTACTCAGGTAACTGTAACCCCTCCGTACAGCATCTTTACAATAAAATATATATATTTTTAAAAAGCCAGCCCTGGTAGGAAAGTCCATGAGACTCTTATCTCCAATAAACCACCATAAAACCAGAAGTGGCGCTGTGGCTCAAGTGGTAGAGTCCTAGCCTTGAGATGAAGAACTGAGGGACAGCGCCCAGGCCCAGAGTTCAAGCCCCATGACTGACAAAAAAAAGAAAGAAAAAGAAAAAAAAATCACTGCCAAAGGCAAACAACAACAAAGGAAGAAAGAAGCCAAGAGACAAAACCACCAATAGAACCAACATGTGTTGGAATTCCCAGATGGAAAATTTACGTAACTATGAGTATTTGTTAAAATTTCTAACAGAAAAGATTAGAAAATAATTTCTGCAAAGTGATAGAGATGTACCAAGCAATTTATGGAAATGTTGAAATAACACACAGTAACAGAAATGAAAGCTGCCTGGGACAAGAATATCAGAATAGTCAACACAAAGCACCACTGACTTGAAGACAGAAATCCCTCAAACCACAAAGAAGACAAAAACTAAACGTGTGAACATTACAGATCATCCACAGGCTGCGGGATAATACCAGCCTGTTTTAGGTTCAGACTTGCAATCTTAGAGAGGAAAAAAATGTTTTTAAAAAATAATGACTGACAAATTCTTCTGAAATCAATAAACACCAAACCACAAATCTAAATCTAATAACCACCAGACACCATAAACACAACTAGTGGATCCCACTCAAATTGCTTTCAAACTAAATACAAAGCACACCATAGAAGCAATCAGAGACAAAGGAGTGTGGTATAAAGGGAAGAGGTGCACTGGCTTCTCTTCTGCCAGAAGACTGGGGCAACACCTTTAAAGCACTAAAAGCAAAAAACAAAACAAAAAAATAACCCTCAGTGAAACAGAAACAGAGAATTTACCATCAGGACACCAGAAAGGGACGCACTGTGGAAATATAACAGTTTGCACAGCAGCATTAAGGCTCCACTTGAGTTTAACTATCATGGATTTGGGTGCTTTGCTTCAGCCTGAGTTGGAGCTGAGTTGGCTGGATATAACCATATTGGGTTGGCTTTTGCCAGAACCATTTAAGGAGGAAAGTTGAGGTAGAGGAGTTGATGACATATGGAAATGGGTGATCGATACTTACTATATAGTATTTAAGCTGAGTAAAATGAAGTGCTGGAAGGAGATTGGGAGGCAGTACAAGCTGATAGATAAGTAATGGATTGATTGCTCCACCAAGTGGAGTCAAAGGTGTTTCTTGTCTGAGCAGACAGGGGGTAGTAATGAGAGTGTAGTGGTTGGAAGTGAAATAATAAAGTACTTATAGTTAGTAAAAATGAAGAAGTCTAGGGTAGAGTCAGTAGCTGAGGTAGCTTGGACAGGATCACTGTACTGGAAGGTCATGGAAGGAAAGCTTTGGAAGATTCAACTCTGCCATTATTGAAGGCAGGGAAATTATTATAGAAACAGAGTTGGAGAGTGAAAGAGAGCCACGAGCTCTGATAAAGAATGGTCCAGGGATAAGATTCTAGAGATGCTACAATGAGTGTTTCCATGTAACTAACATACTAGGAAGCTGACACTGAGAATCAAAGTAAGGTTCCTGCTGAACATACCAAGAGAAAATTCAAACAGCATTGGAATACTACCTGGCTGTTTTCAGTCTTCTTAAAAGAAATTTCTTCTACAGATTGCTGATGCCTAAAGTTTGGTCAAACTCATTATAGAAATGGAAACTAATTTAGCATTGTATCTGCCTCCACCTTAAGTAAGCCATCTGTATATCACTCTTATAATAAAATAAAATTTAAAAAGAGATATGCAGACAAGATGCTTTGCTTTCTCCTGTAGTTAACAGAAAACCAGTAAGAGCATCTATAACCTTGTGGGTGGCAGGTTTTGTGTGTGTGTGTGTGTGTGTGTGTTGGTACTGGGGCTTGAACTCAGGGTCTCAAGCTCTTGCTTGGCTTTTTCAATAAAGGCAGGTGCTCTATCTGTTGAACCACAGCTCCACTTCGAACCTTTTGGTGGTTAGTTGGAAATGAGTCTCATGGATTTCCCTGCCCAGACAGGGTTTGAACCATAATCCTCAGATCTTAGCCTCCTGAGTAGCTAGGATTACAGGTCTAAGCCACTGGCCACTTAATTCTTTTGCTCACGTGTCTTTTCTGTGGTCGTCAGTGGGTCAGCATTTCTTTTATCATGGTTGCTAACTGCCAACAATGCTTTTTAGCATTCTGTGCAGGTGATATTGTCCTGCTAGAAAAGGGAACATCTTAGTCCACTTATCGTCATTATCACAAAATACTAGAAAATGGCTAATTTGTGAAGAACAGAAGTTTGTTTGCCTGGAGGTTCTAGATACTAGGGAATAGAAGAGCACAATGTCAGCATGGTGAAGGCTTCTTCTTGCCTCAAACTCAAGATCCTCCTGTGTTTATCTCCTGAGCATTTGGGATTAAAAGTGTGAACTACCTTTTTATACTGTCACAGTAGAGATTGAATTTTTGTGTGTGTGCCTGCTCTAAAGCTTGAACTCAGGACCTGGGTGCTGTCCCTAGCTGCTTTTGCTCAAGGCTAGTGCACTACCACTTGAGCCACAGCTCCACTTCTGACATTATTGAAGATTCTTGAGACTCACGGACTTTCCTGCCCAGGCTGGCTTTAAACCATGATCCTCAGATCTCAGACTCCACCTGGCTTGGAGATTGAATTTTAACCTGAGTTTTGAAGGGTTGTTCAAACCATAGCAAGGAACATCTTCATCTTTAGCAAAGAACAAAAACTTTCCAAGAATGAGTTTTTGTATTCTGGAGAAATGATCCTCCTTAGCTGGTTGAACTACAATTCACTGGCAACCTCCTCTTAAGAATACAGCCGCTAGGAGGAGCCTGTGCAAAGCTGGGTTTGTCCTGCTGAGAAAGCTGTCCATTTGGCATCAATCAAAAGAAGCGTTAAGCTGTTTTGTCTGAGAGATCATTAACACATAACATCATTAGAAGCAGCACTTTACCCTAACATGTTAACAATGTGAGTTTCTATTGCTCAATAAAAATACTGTCCCTGGCTAAATATTATATTTTGGAAATGCTCTTCTTAACTGTATTCAACTTAAGATTTTGGAAGAGTGAAATAAAACAAAAATGAAGTGAAACTAAGAAACTTTGACACTTGAGGAATTTTAATATCTGGCTCAGAGATATTAAATATCAAGTCAGAAAGAAGTAAGCTAACACAGCTACAGAAGGAAGCTGCTGCACAGGTCATTGGCTGGGTGATACGGATCGAGGAGACAGAGATGGGCTTCGGCGTGACAAGGAGAGAGACGAGGATTACAGGCAGGTATGCCAACTCATGGTAAAGTCAAGACTATTCAAGATAGATATAAAACAAATACTTTTCCCTGATCACTGCTGGGTTTGATAGTGTAACTTAGAAAACAAATTAGAATATAAAGCTTGAACTAAAGAGTTAAAAGAGGAAATCGTATAGAAAATGGATAGATTTGTAAGAAAGACTTATGCGATAAGGGAACAGAAAAAACTGAAGTGCGGAAACTAACAGACAAAAGCAAACAACCATCCAGAAAAGAGGTGCCACCAGACTCCCCTAGAAATCTTCTTTCAACTTGGTTGTCACATTTCCTGTGTCTACTTATTGTAGATTCTAACTTCCAACATAGTAATGAAGCCCTTTGAAGGCAGACATTATCAGGGACTGTCATTTTTTTTTAATATTTCATTCCCTGCAACATCTAGTATATATCCAGTGTTGCTATATACCTTGAGCAACACTATTCTTCAAATATTTGCTACATGGAAAGGAGCTCAATAGAGATGCAAGAGAGGGAAGGACTTGTCACTTGTGAAACTCAAGTCAGGGAAAGTTAGAGCCTTTGAAGGGAGAAGAGCAAAAGTATATCTGTGAAAAGAAATGACATGAGTGAAGATCAGAACAGAAAAACAACTTTATTTTAGGACTAGTTTCAGGGAAGGAGTAAGATTAAATAATTCATTTGAGCAATATGAGAGTAAAACTGTAACAAGTAAGCACAATTTCTTCTGAATTAACCTCTAAAACATATTAAACAGCTTTGTTCCTATTTCTATCTGCTACACATTTCCTGGGGATCAGAAATAAAAAGAAAGCCCGGGAGTTGGAATGTAGCTCAGAGGCAAAGCCCTGCCTAGCAAGTACAATGTTCTGGGTTCAATCCCCAGTACCAAGAAAGAAAGACAAAACAAAACAAGGACAATAACAACAACAAAAAAAATTTAAAAACAAACAAAGCCCAGAGCTGGTGGCTCATGCCTGTAATCCTAGCTATTCAGAAGACTGAGATCTGAGGATCACGGTTCAAAACCAGCTCAGGCAAGAAAGTCCGTGAGTCCAATAAACTACTGGAAAACCAGAAGTGGCCCTGTGGCTCAAGTAGTAGAGTGCTAGCCTTGAGCTGAAGAGCTCAGGGACAACATCAGGCCCAGAGTTCAAGCCCCACAACCAACCAAAAAACAGAGAGAGAGAGAGAGAGAGAGAGAGAGAGAGAGAGCGCCTAGGATGAAAGTCAGGCAGGGGTAGGAATTAGAGGAAGATCCATCCATTTTCCAGCACCAAAGCAACACACATATGTAACCCAAACCTTCCTACTTGCTACTGCTCAATGATTTCCAAAACCCTTTCTTGTAAGATTTCTTATCTATGGGGAAAAAAAAACCTGAAGGAAGAGATCAATGTGCTTTGGTCAGGTAAATCTCCTTTTCTTTTTTCTTTTTTATTTACTTTGGCTGTGCACACTGCTCAGCTTTCTTCATAAACCAGTAAGCATTGTTTGCATGCTTGCTTTTCTCCCTAAATAAATATTTATATTCCTAATGTGCTGGCAGTGAATTATTCCAGGATACAGAAGATCATGTGACATTAGGATATTCTCCACTCTCCATGAATACATATGCTTCCACTCTTAACCCAAATCCTACCAGTAAGCAAGGAGTGCTTCCCACAATCACCACCAGCAATTTCTAGCCAATACAAAGAGGACCATCCCCTCCCTAACACTCACAGCCAGGGCTGCTAGCATTACAAAGTGGGAGAAGCAGCAGGTCCAGACCCGCCATCACCCAAGTCTCTCACTGCCTCCTCATGTAAAGGAGCAGACACAAATACAGCACCTCCCTGTCAACACTTGAAATGGACAAGATGAAGGTTGAACAGAAGACTTGATGGGAATAGAAATAAATAATTAACGTGACTTCTAATTCTAGTTGATCACTTGGATGGCGTACATTCCGCCCCCCCCCCCAATTAGTGTCTTTAAATTGGACTCTGTCTTCCATCTGTGGTCCAGCAGCAGGCAAGTCTGTTGTAGTTTCTATTTTCTATAATCAGCAGAACTTCGGGATAGGTAGAGGAAATCCTTGGAGACTCCAGCAGAGTATCCTGTGAATACTGTGCTCTTGAAGGCACAGATGATACGTTTTGAAAGTTAATGACTCATGGGACATTTATTATCTATTGTGAGGCGCTGAACACTGGTAGCTCACACCTATAATGCTATCTACTCAGGAGACTGAGAGCTGAGGATCCTGGTTCAAACCCAGCCCAGGTGGACAGAAACTCTTATCTCCAATTAACTAGCATAATGCCAGAAGCAGAGGTGTGGCTCAAGTGGTAGAGTGCCAGCTTTGAGCAAAAAAGACAAGTGAATGTTCAAGACTCTGACTTCAAGCCCCAGTACAGGCACATAAAATCATCATCATCATCATCATCATCATCATCATCATCAGGGCTTAGCTGGGGAGTCCTGGGTCAGATTCTTTGATGAGGTGGTAGTTAAAATGTAGGCTGAGGCAGCAGTCTTCAAATGCTGGACTGAGCAGGAGAACCCAGCTGAACCCTTAGGAGACTGCTGTACAGAGGTGCCAGGCCTCACCACCCAGGACCTCTTGAAGGAACTGTGGATGACATACATGGTAGCTGCTTTACCTGAAGTCCAAGACAACAACTAAGGCCATGATGACTTTACATGACTCAGTCTCTGAACTCATACGTGGTCACATTCACTTCATTCTACTCACTAGAAACAAATCACTAAGCAGTCCATCAATGGGAGAGGAATTCATCAGCACCATCTACTGAAAGGAGTATAGAACTGATGTGATAGTTTTAAAACTACCATCTCAGAGCCAGGTGCCAGTGGCTCACAATAGATAATTCTAGCTACCAGAGGGCTGAGATCTGATGATCATGGTTCAAAGCCAGCCAGGGCAGGAAAGTCTGTGTGACTCTTACCTCTAGTAAACTACAAAGAGCCGAAAGTGGAGCTGTGGCTTAAGTGGTAGAGCACTTGTCTTGAGCACAAAAGTTCAAGGTGAGTACTCAGCCCCAGAGGTCAAGCCCTAGCATTGGCAAAAACAAAACGAACAACAGAAACAACAACAAAAAAAACCCTGCCATTTCAAGCCAAAACATGAGTGAGAATTCAGTCATTGACATGAAAAAACTAATGCATGTATTTTTTAGTGTGTGTGCAACGACACATCAGAACATACTTAAGTAAGCCTAACAGGGCTCTTTCATATATGTACAACTCTTAAGTAACATTGGTACACAGTCGTAGTGTAATTGGCAGAATTTTTTTTAATGGTGTGTAAAATAATTAGCCATGTCTTAGATTCAACAAATATAGGTTAATCACTGAAAGTTTAGCAATTACATATTAATATTACAAAGCAGCTGTAATCATTAACCTCTTTGATTTCCCTTCTGAAGTTTTTTCAAGTTGTCATAATCTGATGAAGTTGTTATCTTCTAGAAGTTTTATGGGAAATCTGAGTGAGCCTTATCTTGAAGCAAAACTTTTCCACTTGGTATGTTGCTTTGATTTTTATGTCTCACAAAATGCATATCTTTAAAAAAAATAAATTATCTTAGAAATTAATGAGTGTTATCAGGATGAGGGTTTTATATCTACAAACTCTATGTGGGGCATAGAGCATATAGGCACACATTCCACAGGAACATCTGTATAACCACACTGATTATTAAAATGTTGGGACATTTCTATATGCCAGGAGGTAAAAGCCACTTGCTTTTGAACCCCTACTACCACCTATGACCTTCCCAGGATCCAGCAACTAAGGTGAGAGATGCAGCAGAGTTGTTCTGGGACCTTCCTCTAGTACTTTGTCCTCAGATGAATATAAGGATGCTGTAAAGTCCCTTGGTAAACATTCTGTCATTTCTTGTCTTTGGTTGCTGTGACAAAAATACTACACATTGATTGCTTATCAACAACAAAAATTTCTCGTATTTCCAGAGGCTGGAAAGTTGAAGATGATGGTGTCTGGTGAGCAAGCACTACTCCCTAGCCATAGATGGAAGGGGATAGCTACCTCTCTGGAGCCTCTTTCACAAGGTGCCCTTATAATGGTCAACTCCAACGGCTCTACTTCTATTGCCATCACTTTGAGGATTATATTTCAACAGAAGAACTTCTGGGCAATACATTTAAATTGCATCATTGTATCTATAATAATGAGAACCATTTGTTTTTTTTTATAAGCTTAAGGGAAATGAACTGAACTTAAATAAACTGAATTCTTGGTTTGATTTCTAAATTTCTGTAAATTCTGATTGGTCCTTGTAGCTTTTGAAGAACAAAGCAATCAGTTCTGGGCCCTTGGGCTAAGATGGAGTATAGCAGACAGCAGTGTTCCATGGGTTCACAATGTGGATATATTTTAGGCTTAATGATAGCTCAGCTACAAAACAAAACCAAAACCAAAGCTGGAAGGTTACTTGATTTTTTTTTTAAGATTGCAATTATGTAAGTATTTTGAATAATGACAGAGTTAAATGACATTTTATATTTTTCTTAGTAAAAGACAAATACTTGAATAATTTGAATAATTAGAATAAAATGCCTGGGCTGGGAAGGTGGCTCTGTGGTAGAGTGCTTGCCTTGCATGCATGAGGCCGGGTTCGATTCCCCAGCACCACATAAGCAAAAAGAAAAAAGCCAGAAGTGGCGCTGTGGCTTAAGTGGTAGAGCGCTAGCCTTGAGCTGAAGAGCTGAGGGACAGCACCCAGGCCCAGAGTTCAGGCCCCACGACCGGACCCAAAAAATAAATAAATAAATAAATAAAATGCCTAAGCTAAAGACAAATACTTTATTTGAATATTTTTGGTGGTCTTCACCAGTATTAAGAATTAGTAAAAGCTGGATTCAAATAAACAAAATGTTGGGGTTTTTTTTGGTCAGTCATGGGGCCTGGGTGCTGTCCCTCAGCTCTTCAGCTCAAGGCTAGCACTGTACTGCTTGAGCCACAGCACCACTTCCGGCTTTTTCTGTTTATGTGGTGCTGAGGAATCAAACCCAGGGCCTCATGCATGTGAGGCAAACTCTCTACCACTAAGCCACCTTCCCAGCCCCTTAAATAATTTTTTAATTTTTTGTCAGTTGTGGGGCCTAAATTCTGGGCCTGGGTGCTGTCCCTCAGCTCTTCAGCTCAAGGCTAGCACTCTACTACTTGAGCCACAGCATGACATTTGGCTTTTTCTGCTTATGTGGTGCCGAGGAATTGAACCCAGGGTCTCATGCATGCAAAGCAAGCACTCTCCCACTGAGCCACCTTCCCAGCCCCTAAATTTTTTAAAAAAAACTTCTATAAGCAGGATAACAGATTTTGCCTAAAAAAAGTGAACAGTACCTATAGCAGTAAGATAATCAACTTAAAGGAATTCTGTGGGTTTGCTTTTGAATCATTTCTTGGAAGTCTACATTTATAACGTCACAAGAAAAAAAACTACTTCAAGCTTTTTATGAAATTAGTGGTTACTGAGAATTTCAGTACAAATCAGCAGCCCCAATATATTGAAAAGCAAAGCTAAACCAATAAAAATGAAGAATCCAAGTTCTTTCCATAGGGCTACAAACCCTATCGTAGTTAGAATTTGTTCCATAAAAATAAAAAATGAATTAAGGTAATATATGATCACCAAAATAGGAATTCAATTTCTAACAAAAGGAAACAACTCTAATGCAAAATCATAGTACCTTATAAAAATTTAATTGACTATTACCATAGTTATAAATGTATGATAGCCTACCAGACATGTAGATTACAAATGTGACCCTAATGAAGAATAAACTAACATAAGAAGAGCTATAAAGACATAAAAAATGGTTGTTACTGTTGTATTTACAGTATCACTGAATTGAACTGGACTTTTCTTGCAGTTAGCTTACTGCTTTTCTTAAAGTATTTTCTTTAACACTGGTTTTCAAGTGTTAAGGTGATCAAACACTTGGAAGCCACAATGCCCTTTACCTAACATCATAATATACTGAGGTATTTAATTCCAGTATAAAATTATATAAGCTAGGAGCAATTTTACCAGCAGGAAATACAACTTTACTATGGCTTCTACATCTCAAAATATACTACAACTATAAAATGAAACATTTATTGGACTACATTTTATAAGATAATAAATAACACAATTTGAACTAGGCCAACCATCTAGAAACCTTAGAAAGGCTTGATTCAAAGATGAATTGGGTTTGAGACAACTGTCTAGTTTCTTCACATTTCTTGCACTTTTTGTCTAATCTTAGCTCCCAGATCTCTTAGCTATCTTGTAACCTATTCATCTTATCTTGGCCCAAATATTACCAAAGTGTTGACTCCTACCTGCATTACATGTTGACATGTCTTCATGCACTCCAGTATCTATGCAGCCAATTCCTAGTAAGCCACAGGAAGTAGGGTCCTCCAGCAGACTGTCCACATTTTTTTTTTGAGACAAGATATCCCCAAACTACCATACAGATGGTTTGGGAAAAAAAAAAGTTAAAGTGCGTAATTCCTAATTATATTTTTCCTTTATCAGATTTTGAGAATTTTTCTGTGTATTTTATCTCATTCCCAAAACATTTCAGCTTTAGGCTAGTTGGAAACTATACTGAACCTCTCTTGCTATGGTTTGAGTATTTCCAAAAACTCAAGCTGAAACCTAATTACCAATATATGAAGAGGAAGGGCCTTTGAAAAGTGCTTAAACTGTGAACTTGGAGCCCTCATACATGACATTACGCCTTACTAATGATGATTCAGAAAGCTAGCATGTAGGCAATGAGCAAGGAACACAGAAACTAGAAAGAGGTTCACATTAGACATCAAATCTGCTGGATTTGACCTAGGATTTCCCAGCATCCAGTCCAGTGAGAAATGAATTATGGCATTATTTAGGGTATTTTGTTGTGCCTGGTCAAATACCCTTGGTAAGTTTAACTTGTAATAGTAACAAATTCATGTATTGAAAATTACTTGTCAGATGCATGATACCGTTAACCTTAATCTAAATGTATGTATTCTTCAGTGAGGAAGAGATGTAGAAAAATTGGGCAACTTTACCCAGGAACATTTGGTTAGTAAGTAGCCAAACCAGGAGCCCAATCTAAACTCTAGGACTCCCAGTCCTAGGTATCTGTCACAGTGCTTTGCTGTCACCATCAAGTGTTTGTCTGCATTATAAATAGACTTTTATGCTCCTTCTTTTCCTTTCCTTTTTCTTTCTTGTCTTTGTTTTTCTATTTCCACTTGAGATTACTCTCAGGTATCCATAAATAATCTCATTGCTACTTGCTACTAAGAAGATCACAGCAGAGCCCAAGGCTATGCTAATCAGATCTTAAGAGGAATGAAAGCACACACCTTAAAAATTCATCTTGGGTATTATGGGCAGTAAATATTTTAATGTTGTTTGGAATCATTGAGGAATAAAGAATTCAACATTTCTTCCAGAGACTTGCATTCGCTGCATCCCTATAAAAAGGCAGCTGAACTTTTTAGAAAGACTCATGTTTCCCCATGACCTCAAAGCTCTCTTCACCATATTTCAGTAGCACTATTCTTAGCGCTGCTTCAGTTTTTCTACTCAATAGATCAATGATCTGCCAACTATCTATATAAAGTGATTATTCCTACTTTGTAAGTCAGTCTTGTTCATGGCTGTTCATGTGGCTGAAACTCCAAGACATTCAAAACCAGATCATTACTACATTAAAATTCTTAAAAAGCAATGAACAGTATTATTCTGACACTTCCAAGTGTAAATTTTTTCAGGTAATTAAAATATACCTTTACTTTTAACAATGCATTTTGATAAATTTATAGGAATATAAATACTTTGGCCGAGTAGCATTATTTAGCTGTTCCTTGGTTGAGATTTACTATTATGAACATAATTATGCATACCCACAGTATCATATAACTGCACTTACAGTTTTGCTGGACAAGCAATGTCTCCCTACATTATATAGTCTCTGCTTATGACAGAATCTAAAGACTGTTCAGTCTTTTGCACAAGCCAGCTTAGTTTCCTTTCTGCCTAACATTCTACAGCTCTTCCCAGACTGCTTTGCTAGATCTATGGGCTTAAAAGTGTTTTCACTGAAGTCATTGCAATAATGCACTCAAGATGTCAGTGGATCTTCTCCCAAAAGAGAAAGACAGCTTTTACTTACAGACTTGGTAGCATCTGTGTGGCCTATATTGCTTGTAAGTATTTCTATGTGCTTAAATTATGTTTAGATCTTCCTACAATTTCCTAATGGTCACTGCTTTAAAATATTTAAGCAAAACTCTCTAAATGAAAATTTAATTTTCATAAATGTCAATGGACTTTGAATTGGTATTCTTTGGCAGTATGTTCAGAGAAATAGTGACCAGATCCTAACACCAGGAATTAAGAAAGATTGCCAGTATCATTTCTGGTGAGAAGCATTTGACTTTCCAGTGTTCACTGTCATAAGAAGGTTGATAGGTCAAACAATTTATTGCTGCTTTATAGTAGACATAATTAAATGAAACATGTTAAGCTCAAGGGAATTTTTAATAGGTTACTTGCAATTGTTATTGCAGGCAACAACTTGTACATGATTTTATTTCCAAATCCACAAAAAACAAATTTTATACAAATCAGCACTGTAAAAATGTCAATTACAGCCCCAGAGGCTTTGCTGGCAGAGTAATTGTCTAAATTCTAGACTATGGGAAACAAGGGTGGTTTTTTTTTTCCTGATTCATCTTTTTTTTTCTTCATTTTCTTTTTTACAAAAAAAATTTACAAGTGAAATGTTACTACGAAAGTTTTATAAGGAATTTTTGCAAAACATTTACATTTTACCATCAACTATTTCTGTTTTAAAATCATCATGTAGATTTAATACCCTATGCTGCACATCAATTTATGTGGGATGACAACTTAGTGACATGCATAAAAAAACACCACAAGGCATTAAAATGGGAGACTTAAATACAAATATTGTTGCAATAAAACAGTTATAAAATTGAAAAATAGGACCTAAGCCTCATGCTTATCTAAGTTTGACAAATTAACTTTTTCTCCTAGATTACACACTTTTATTACTGCTCTCATGAGAGTGTGATAAATAATGACTTAACATCAAGTTCTAATGTAATCAGCAACACATACACAAACCTAACCAAAGAAAGTATACTGTAAGAAAAAACTATTCTAACACTGGAGTTCTACCATGATAAATACATAGTTTTGCACTGATAATTACAATAAAGAAAAGTTTATAACGGTGGCCAAGGGAATGAACAGTGAAATGCCATTAAACAAGGCTCTACTGCACATCTGTGCCCTATTACTTCTAACAGCTATATCCCACTGCGTCAAATAAAGGACATTGAAATTTACGATTCTTGTAAGACAGAGAAGTAGGTTCAGAATGGTATGCAGAATAGACTGTCAAAATATTTCTAATTTCAGGGGTGAAATGTGCACCTGCTAACACAAATTAATATATTTTATATGCTATAAAGCTATCCAGATTCAGGTTGATAAATTTATAATAGGCCTCATTGTTGATTAAAAAAAATAACTTGCATTTCTGATGAACACACATAGGTTCATGGAATCCTAATGCAGAGTGCTCATAATTGCTATTAACAACGAAAGTGTCACTCAGAAAAAAATGATTAAAACATTAAGAAAGTTCTTTGCATAAAAAAATTTATAGCACTGATTGTGTAGCATAATGATAAAATATATATTTGATGTTTCAGCTCCTATATAATAAAATTAAAATTAACACTACCAAATGCTCCTCTGTACCAAACAAAACAACAAACTGATTCTGATGTTTTAAAGCCAGATACATCAGTTGTTAAGAGTACATTAAATAAAATATACAAAACAATTTACAAAATCCAACTAAAATTTAAAGACTTTGTTACAAGTCTACAAAAGCTTTAAGAAACTTGAAATTTATAACCACAGTGTAAAAATTTTTTTCCTTTAATCTCAAAGCTTTTTTATACAAACTGAAAGCACAAAAGACTTTCAGCTTTATATAACGCTACAAAGGGCTGGCCTAAAGTGAGCATAGTGTAAACAGTGGTCATTACAGTATTTCTCCTTCATCAAAATACAAGAAACATCACAATTTTGGAAGAAAGTTCTCATGAGTAGTACTTTTCCTGAAATAATAGAGAAAGCACAAGAAAACATGTACCTATGTTCAAACAGTGCCCACACCAATCTGTTAATAACCAAACAGGTAAAAACTGGTTTTCAATGATCAGTTTCATTCATTGTGATTCTGTGTAAATACTTTTTTTAAACATGAAACATCATTACTGATTTAAGCTACTGAAATAATCAATTTTTTTCATATCAAACTTTTGGCCATCTTTCCTAATAAGACACTTTGCTAATAAGATCCTTGCATAAATGAAATATAATTTTTCTTTAGTCACTATTTGAGTGAAAAGTATTCTGGGTTTTCAAAAATAATTTTTGCTTCATAATATCTCTTATATATTTGCTAGGCCGTCTAGTTTTTTTAGGGAAATTCTGTTATTGACATAACAAAAAGACATTACTGAGATGTAAATTAACTAACCTTCTAACACACTACTGAAAACAAAATGGAACTAACCAATTTTTAGTAAAGGAAACAAACTACTATGCAGTTAAAAATAAGTTTCTGCTGGCCTTGAAAAAGCATGATAATTCTTTCTTTGGCTACCAAGTCAAAGCATAAAGAATTCTGCACATGGCAACTTATATTTACACAATATGAAACTACAAAATGATTTATAATCTATGCAAGTATTTCCAATATAAACATTTTAAATCAAATTTTGTAGTTCAACCTAAGGTTAGGAATATAATCAACTTTAAAGCATAGTATGTTAATAAGTTGCTTCACTTTATTTTTTTTTGAAGCCATCATGAGTTCTATTTTAACCATTTTTTCCCCTAGCATCTGCCTAAGATTTCAATCTAAAATTTAACCTAAGATTTAGCTCTATGTTCTGCTTGTGTCTCCAAAATGGAGAAAGTAATTGAATTTCACTGATTGTCTGCATACACACTACTATAATGTAGTGGTAATAAAGATCTGAGACATATCTCAGATGACTCTTTTGGGAACTTACCTAATTCAACTCCTGAAGAATTTCTAACATTTAGAAAAGACGGCCAAAACTATTTTTGAGTTGATTTTCCCGAAATCAGCTATGGAAATATATTTTCCCTATTATCAATTTACTATCTGTTTTCTGTGCTATAAAAAGAAATATGCATAAATTGTTACTGACTGAATTTATAACAAAGTACTTCCAAAGAAAGAAAGTCCAACTAATGTTTAGCCTGCAAACTACTGAGATTTGTCCTTTTAAATGTGTCAACACATGTTAAAAGAGGGGAGAGGATTCTGTTTAAAGGTGATGTGACATACTTCCAACAATTACAATTTACAGTATGGAGGAAATACTTTTCTGCTTCCAGTACATCAGTTTGCTTTTACTATTTTTTTTTTAATTCAACACTTGATGTGTTGAAACAAAACCCTGGAAAATACTTAAGCCAAGAATGAAAACATGATTTCCTACTCTGTAATCCACTTGACCAGCCCATTTCCAGATTTTCAGAGGTGTGTAAACTTAAGTGCAGCACTAGAGGTCTCTGTTATAAATAACTTTTCAGAATTCTTCCATGTTGGTTGAAACATTGGGAGTTGCTGGATTTGAATCTTGAGAAATGGCTGCAACTGTGACGATTCTTGGGGAGCCAAGCACCTCTGTAACAGATGAGTCCAGTTCTCCCGAGGTAACAATGGCAAGAGCTGTCCCACCTCCTTTCTTATTCTGGTGTGTTTTGACATGTTTGGAGAGATGATCACTCCGCATAAACCTCTTAGAACACTCTGGGCATTCAAATCTCTTTTCACCTGTATAGAAAAAGAGCAAATGAAGCTATAATTTTTAATATTGTCTCTTTTTGTTATCTACTTGTTATGTGGTCGGATTTTTATTACTTTGTTGGTCGTGAGGCTTGAATTCAGGCCTGGGTGCTGTCCTTGAGCTCTTTTTCTCAAGGCTAGAGCTCTACTATGAGCCACAGAGCCACTTCCAATTTTCTGGTGGTTAATTGGAGATAAAAGAGTCTCACAGACTTTCCTTCTCCTGGCTAGTTTCAAATTGTGATCTTCAGATCTTAGCCTCCTAAGTAGCTAGGATTTTAGGCATGAGGCACCAGAGGACTTTTTTTAATGGTCCTACTCTACGTACATCCTTTTCTTTCTGTTTTGTTTAAAAATGCTATCAAACAAACAGTGTAGTACAAGAAAAACCCCATGTGATCAAGAGTAAAAGGATAAGTTAACCATTCAGGGCCTCCATTTTCCTGCCCAATAAATAAGAGGATTGCTAGAAGATGATATTGAAAACACCAGTCTCATGCCTGCATTTCTTTAAAATTGATAAGGGGTTTCCGTTTTAATCTCCAGAAGCATATTTCAAACGATTTTAAATTAAGATTACTGTGATTTTCAAAATGCAAAATGAAGGGGAGAGGGAGAAACATGCTGTTTCTGTTACACAAAATAATTCTTCCATATTCTCTTTGAAATTTAAAATGGTCCTAGTAGAACTATTGCTACACTTTGGAATAAATAAAAGCTAAAAAGGATACTAAAAAGCCATCTTACTTTTTTTTTTTTCCTGGTTATGTGGTGCTGAGGAATCGAACCCAGGGCCTCATGCATGCAAGGCAAGCGCGCTACCACTGAGCCACCTTCCCAGCCCCACATCTTACTTCTATATATAGCATAATAGAAAAATTTGGTTAATTGATATATCCTGATATTTTCAGTGGGTAATTCTAAGTTTTAGTCTTTTCTTCTAAAATTGTTGTGAGAATAAACCAATGTCTTTCAGTGTGATGTAGAACTTGGATAAGGAAAAAAAAAAATTTTGGCTGATTTTCCCCCTCTTGCTCCACTTTTGACTTACAAAAAGAAAAACTGCTACAAGCTTAAATTTTTCTGAGTCAGATACTTTCCCCTTCTATGTGCTCTCTTTTGACTTTTTTTTAAAAAGCAATTTAATTTTCACTTTTAGAACTTTTTTTTCCTCTTTCAAATTTTGGTAAGTTAAAGGTTAAATACATGCTTTAGGTAAAATTCTTGTAACATTTAAAATAAAGGCAGTAAATCTTTAAAGCAACTTGACTATGTGAATGATGGCACTTAGGTAAGGATGAAAAAATTATCAACTAATATACAGTGGCAGATTTTGCCATGTTTATAAACCTCAGTCTTTTTTTCAACAAATACCTGTAGAAAATCCACAATGTACCAAGCAGTGGTGACAGGAAAAAATAAACAACCAAGAATCTCTGGCTTTAAAGACATCTATTGATAGAGTTATTTGCAGTGAGCTATCAATGCCAATTAAGAAATAAAGGAATTTGCCTCCCCAGCTACCCGGTGACCTGGTTAGTATGTAGACTTCCAAGCCTGTCTACTCACTAGTGGTGCGGGTAGACAAGTAGTTTCAAGCAGTAAAAAGGTGGTTAGAATCTCAAATATTCAAGTCATATTGTACAATTACACTTTCATTAGAGATATGATTCATTTTAGGCTATTATACTTTCCCACAGAGAAGTAGGTTTTCTGTTGTATCAGATAAACTTCATTTTCCCACCCTTAGCAAACATTATTAGTATACTTTAAGAATGTTAGCAGTGCTTATATTAACTATATGTCTTTTTCATAATTAGAACTATTTTACTTTATAATTATTCACAATATATGATTACCTTTGATAACAAAAGCATCTCATTATTAAAATTGTTGATAATAGCATCAGTGGTAAATAGAATGAGCATACAAAGATGTCCATGTCCTAGAAATTGTAAATACATTGTGTTTACATGGTAATAGTGTTTTTTATACATGTGTCGAAGGTTATGGAAGACAATACAGGACAATTATTCTGAATTATCTGTGTGGGCCTAATCTGATTACATGATTTGTTCAAAGCAGAACTTTCTGCAGTTTAGAACTATGAGAAGGACCTGACCTGTGTTGCTGGAGGAGGACATGTGGCCAACTATGAGAAAAATATGAGCCTTCAAGAGCAAAAGTACCCTTAGTTGATAGCCAACAAAGAAGGGGACTTAAGTCCAACAACAACAAAGAGATGAATTTAACTGACAGTAAATAAGTTTGGAAGCAGGTTTTTCTCTAGTGCCTGTAGGAGGAAATGCAGCCCTGCTGACACCTTGATTTCAGGTCTATGAGAAGCTAAATAGGAATTTCAGCAAAAGCGAAATAGGACATTTCAATGAGCCCAGTTGGACTTCTGACTTAAAGAAACTATGAAATAATAAATGTTATTTCAAGCCACTTAATTTGTGATGTTTTCTTAAGCTCAGTTTGTTGAACATTTTAATAAAATAAACACTGAACTGGGTGCCGGTGGCTCATGCCTGTAATACTAGCTACTCAGGAGGCTAAGATCTGAGGATCACAGTTTGAAACCAGTCCAGGTGGGAAAATCCATGAGAATCTTATCTCCAATAAAATACTCAGAAAAAGCAAGAAGTGGTATTGTGGCTCAAGTGTAGAGATAGCCTTGAGCACAAACAGGCTCAGGGACAGCACCCAGGCCCAGAGTTTAAGCCCCAGGACTGGCTAAGCAACAACAAAAAACACTGAATAGACACAGAACTTTAGTAATTATGTAATTTTTTATCATTAATATGGTAAATTATACTGTCTAACTGATTTTCATCTGTTGAAACAGGCTTTATTCCTGGAGTGACTCTATTTAGTGCTGATGTATTATCCTTTCTATATATTGCTGGTTTTAGTTTGTTAATATTTTTTTGAGAATATTAACATTTAAATTCCTAACACTCTTCTGTAGTGTTTCCATTGGTTTGTTATAATATGAGCCTGATACAATGAGTTGGTAAATATTTCCTCATGATTCATTTTCAGAAACAGACTATATAGAACTGGTATTAAAGAAGAAATACTTCCTCAAATTGTTTTGGTTTTTTTTTTTTTGGGTCCGGTTGTAGGGCCTGAACTCTGGGCCTGGGCGCTGTCCCTCAGCTCTTCAGCTCAAGGCTAGCGCTCTACCACTTGAGCCATAGTGCCACTTCCGGCTTTTTTCTTTTTGCTTATGTGGTGCTGAGGAACTGAACCCAAGGCTTCAGGCACTCTACCACTGAGCCACCTTCCCAGCCCGATACTTCCTCAAATTGTATAATTAAACAATAATATCATCTGGGCTATAGGGCTATTGATGGGATCTATTTCTTTCTCATTTTTTTTTAAATGAAGTTATTGCTGGGCTAGTTTGACTTCTCTAGCTGTACTGAAATCATGTGCAACTTAATTTTGCTGCTCTAACTCTTGCCTATTTCTTCACAAGCAGGTATTAGCAGATACATACCTTTTTAAAGAGATACTTCTGAAATGTAAGGGGTAGAGTTATATACAATATTCATTTATTGATCATTTAATATCTATTTTTGAGATGCTGATAAAGGTTCTAGAATAAACTGGCTAGAGTACTTCAGCAAACCAGATTTGGGGTTGAGGGGCTGAGTACAGTTTATCTCAGTGGTATAGCACATGCATGATACCTTCCCAGGGTCTGATGCCTAGCACTACTTCCAGAGGGTAGGGGAATGGGAAAGGATGTGTCAACCAAATGGCAACAAACTCCACATTCCAATTCTCTTCCAAATGTTTGTTTGATTGCCCCCCCCCACTACTGATTTTCTATTTTCACTTCATTTTCCTTTTTTATTTAACTTTGTTTTGGAATTTCACTTTTATAAGTGAAAAGTTTTTAATGATTAACTTAAAACTGTGTGTGTATGTGTGTAAGTGTGTACATGCACGCAAGTGCACACTGGTCTGGGGGCATAAATTCAGGGTCTGGGCACTGTTCCTAAGCTTTTCTACTCAATACTAGCACTCTAACCATTTGAGCCACAGTTCTATTTCCAGCTTCTTTGGTAGCTGAGCATAAGACTCTCATGGATTTTCCAACCTAGGCTGATTTTAAACTGAGATCCTTAGATCTCAGCCTTCTGATTAGCAAGGATTATAGGTGTGAGCCAAGTAGTGCCTAGCTAAATTTTTTAATATAAAAATCAATGGGAGGACTTAGTGTTATGAATTCACTTGAATACTGCTTTACCTGCATTCTACAAATTTAATTATGTTGTGTTTTCTTTCAGTTGAAGGTATTTTCTAATTTCCCAAGACTTTTCTTGACCTAGGGAGTATTCAGAAATGTGCTGTTTAATTCCCAGTTGGATATTTTTGTTATTTATATTTCAAGTTTAGCTCAATTATAAT
Source organism: Dipodomys ordii (assembly GCF_000151885.1). Classification (NCBI taxonomy): domain Eukaryota; kingdom Metazoa; phylum Chordata; class Mammalia; order Rodentia; family Heteromyidae; genus Dipodomys; species Dipodomys ordii. The sequence continues at coordinate 1,114,756 of NW_012267288.1, forward strand.
CTGAAAGCATGCTTTATTTCTTATTTTTTGCAAGTAACAGGTTCTGAACTCAGTGCTTACTTGATGGGTTGATATTCTACCACAAGAGCCAGAATTCCAGTCTGCTTTTTTGCTAGTTATTTTTAGAAATGGATTTTTGAGGACTTCTTTGCTGACTCTATTTTGAACCACAATTCTTTAGATCCCAGTCTCCTGAACAGTTAAGATTATAGGCATAAATCACTGGCATACAACTTGAAATCACACTTTGTATGATTTATTATGGTGTGTTCTATGGCCCAAAATATAGTCTTCCTTGTATTCTTGGATAAAATATATATTCTGCTAGAATACACTTTAGAGTAAGTTTTAATGTATGGAGTATGCTTTTTTCTTTTTCTTTTGGTCATTTGTGGGACTTGAACTCTGAGCCTGGGCACTGTCCTGAGCTCTTCAGCACAAGGTAAATGCTCTACCACTTAAGTCATAGTGCCACTTCCAGTTTTCTGGTGGTTAATTGGAGATAAGAGCCTCATGGACTTTCCTGTTTGGCTGGCTTTGAACCATGATCCTCAGATCTCAGCCTCCTAAGGATTACAGGCGCGTGCACCAGTGCCTAGCAAGTATGCTTTAAAGCAAATTTTAATGCCTACCCAGTTGACTCTTCTAAACAAAGCCAACCAACAATCCCATTCTTTTAAATTAATGTTTTGACCATTTGCATTTCATTATTAATTTGACTAGAACTAAGCCTATCCTCCTAACTTGTTTTCCATTCCTATATTCATTTCTCATTTTTCGGTTACTTCTTTTCCTTTGGATTATTTAAATATTGTTTTAATATTGTAATATATAGAATAAAGTCTATAAGACTCTGTCAGATATGGAATTAATACTTCTGAGTTATATTTTTAACTTTTATTATTTAATTTCTAGTTTCTAGTAACATTTATTTTTAACAGTAAGAACAACTTTAGCATTTCTTTTAGAAGATTTCAAATCTTCTTAGTTTTCTTTTATTTAAAAATGTTGTTATTTTGCTTTGATTACTGAGGATACTTTTATTGGCTAAAGTGATAGGTTGACAGTTTTTTCCTGCAGGTCTCCATACTTTCTGAGGAGAAATCTGCTTATCACTCAGATTTTTAGTCTATCATATATAAAAAAATGTGTCATTTTTCTTTTGCCTTCTGTTCTTTTTTATTTTCTGAAGACTGATTATAAGTCCAGGAAGTTCTTTTTCAGTTTTCTTCCAGTTCCTTTTGGAATTCAAGGAGCTTCCTGAAATTATATTTGATATCTACTATGGGAAATCCAAGCCATTTCAAATTTTTCCCTACAGCAATCTCCTTTCTTATGGAAGCTCAAAGACACACATTTTAGAACTTTTATTGCTATAGGTCCTGTTCTTTTCTCTTTTCTTTCATTCTCTTTCTTTTTTTTTTTGTGCCAGTCCTGGGGTTTGAACTCAGGGCCTAGGTGCTGTCTCTGAGCTTCTTTTGCTCAAAACTAGTACACTACCACCTGAGCTACAGTTCTACTTTCAGGTTTTTTTTGGTAGTTTACTGTAAAAAATCCTCAGATCTTAGTCTCCTGTAGCTAAGATTACTCCAGTTCATTTTTTATTTCCCCAATCTTCTTCCTCTGTTTTTCAAATTTTCTAATTTCTAGTGATGTTATTTCAACCTCACTCACCCTTTCCTCTTTTATTTGTCTATTGAGCACCTGACACTTTTTTACTTTGAATACTGTATCTTTTTCAATTAATTTCCACCTAGTTCCCCTCTCTCCTCTCTGTATGTGCGTCCGTGTATGCACACATTCACACGTATTTGCACCAATAGCAGGACTTGAACTCAGAGCCTGGGTCCCGGGTCCTTAACTGTTTTGCTTGAGGGTATTGCTCTATCACTTGAGCCATATCTCTTTTTCCAGCTTTTTTTGGGTAGTTAATGGGTTACATGTGTGAACCACCATCAGTGCCCAGTTCCTAATTCTATTTTAAGAGTTCCAACTTCTCTGCTGAGAATTTTTTCCTATGAATTTGATTATGTTTACTTCTATTCCATGAAGCATGGAACATAGATACTTCTCAGTCTTACAAACTTCAAAATCTGGATCATTTTGGTATTTGCTGATTTTCTTTTCCTTTGAGAAATAGTCAACTATACTTGGTTCATAAAATGTTCAACAACTTTGGACTGTATTCTGGACATTTGGATATTATGTGTGGAGACTATAAGTCTACTAAAACAACGCTGGAAATTGTGTGTGTGTGTGTGTGTGTGTGTGTGTTACAGCAGGCAAATCAGTCCATATATTCAGATCAACATTTCATATTGCTTTCTTAAAGCTGCCTTGTTGTTTCAACATCAATTCATTTTACAAAGGCTTTGATATGGGAATTAGGTGTTGGTATTTTTGCAATGGTTCTTTGTGTGTGTCCTATGCACACATACAACTCTAAGTTGAGACCAGAACTTCTTGGTTTACATACAGAATATGTGATCCATTTTTCTTTGTCTCCAAAATTTCCTCCACACATTCTAACATGCTTTCTTCCCTTTATCTGGTTCCTATAGTCACCCAGCCAGATTTCTCTGAGGCCTCCTATACTACGTTATACTTACAGTATATATGGGATTAGCTTTGAAGGAAAAATTATATAAGGGAAAAATGACAACCCTCCCACTTAAATTAACTGAGAAATAAAAGTCCCATTTCCTGGATACTCTAGCACAGATCTGAGTATTTTAAAAGATTTTTAGGGTTTCTATGCTGAAACTACTGCAGTACAGTCTTCAAATTACACTGGCGTTGAAGCACAAAGGCTCTTGCTTGTTTTTCTAGCTAGATACAGGAAGCTTCTCCTACCATTTTTTTTTCCTGTCTGAATCTGCTATGCAGTACAAGATCAAACCTGATAGACAAAGAAGGGAGAAAAATCTGTGAAACTAATCTCAGTTGTGCACTTATTCTAGTTTGATTTTATTGCAATTGTGTGATATTGCTTACCTTTCACCATCATCTAGATACTTAAAAATATCACACTCTATCCAGAGTTTTTTTGTATTTAATGCAAACAGTCTGAGATAGATTTATCAATTTTGGCTGAGATTCAAAGGCACCAGTTTTGATATTAACTAAACATCTATATAAAACAATTCTAGGGGGCTGGGAAGGTAGCTCAATGGTAGAGTGCTTGCCTTGCATGCATGAAGCCCTGGGTTTGATTCATCAGTACCACATAAGCAGAAAAAGCCAGAAGTGGTGCTGTGGCTCAAGTTGTAGAGCGCTAGCTTTGAGCTGAAGAGCTGAGAGACAGCTCCCAGGCCCAGAGTTCAGGTCCCACAATCGACAAAAAGAATAAATAAATAAATAAGTAATTCTAGACTAAAACTTTAATACAACCAATAGAGTTTCAGTTTTAATCTATTCATACATAGTTCTCCATATTTAGAAATATAGAAATTCCAATCTTTCATGTCTGCTTAAGTTTATAATCAGTGGCAATGACAAATTTACACATGTTTATATGAAGCTATATTTTGAATACAATAATTTGTTACCACATTTTATGAAATAATATCATTACAGTACATGAAAAACCCATTTTCAGTTGTACAAAAGGTTTTAGATTGCTATTTTAGAGTTTTTCTTAGCTGGTGTGAAAGAACTAAATACATGGTTGAAGATGTAACCTTGTTTTATCATCATCAGAAAACAGACCTAGACTATCTATTGTTCAGCAAAGAATGAATGACAAATAAGTAGTCCAGTAAGTGTGCAATGTTTATAACAAAATATTCAAAAAAGTTAAAACTATACTAATAGATGAACATATCAAATATTTACATTTATTTCAAATTATATTCATTTGGTAATATCATTTTTAACTATTATGATTAATATATTTATGATTTAATACAGCAATATAATCATAACTGTTCATTTGTTCGCCCCATCAAGAAACCTGTTAGGCGAAAAGGGGGTGGTGGTGAAATCTATAACAAGAAGAATAGGGAAGAATGTCATCAACAAAACAATTTCATTGCTCTTTCTGAAAACTAGAATAGAAATGATCAAACAAGGGAACATCTTCAAGCAGAGTCAACTTGTTTCCTGCAGAAAGTTATAAACTCTAGGGCATGGCTTAAATGGCAGAGTGTCACTCTAGCCAGAAACCAGGTCGTGAATTCAAACAAACAAACAAACACAACGGACAAAATTGCTTTTCTTTATGTTAGCCAGCATCTCACAATGTTTTCCAGCAACCAAGGGAGTAAACTGAGAAAAATGAAAATATGAGCTCTTGAGAGCCAAAAAGAGATCCAAACCAGGAAAGGTAAGTCTCAAGCCTATAATCTTAGCTACTCAGGAGGTTGAGATCTGAGACTCTAGGTTTGACACCAGCCTAGGCAGACAAATTCAAGAACTTCTTATCTCCAAGTAACTAACAAAAAGCTAGAATTAAAGGCACATCTCAAGTAGTAGAGTGCTTGCCATGAACCATAAAGTCAAGCAAGAGCATGAAGCCCTGTGTTCAAGCCCATTACAAAAAAAGAGAAAAACCTCAAGATTACAACTATCCAATAAATAATACCATAGAAGAATCAGTCCAAGCCCAATAAGAACCATGGCACAACTCTACAATAAGGGCAAAGTATGTGAAATTGATTACTTTTGAAAAAAAATAACTGAAGGAGAAAGGTGATGAAGACAATGAAAGAATAAAAAAGAAATTAAGAAACCAAGAAACCTAAAACAGTACATTCATGGTCACAATGAAAATATTTGCTAATTTGCTACTTCACTAAGCAGAGATTAGTGCTTAGTGAAGAAAATACAAGCATTTTAATTTCAAGAGAAAGAAATGGAAAACTTTTAGATGAGAAACATTCAGAGGTAACAAGGATGGGAAATGAAGGACACATGGTAACATTCACATTATAAAGTGGTGAATCAAGAGTACTGTTAGCCCTGCAAAACATTTTTTTTTTTGGGGGGGGGGGGTTGGTTGGTTGTGTGGCTTCAACTCTGGGCCCGGACACTCTCAGCTCTTCAGTTCAAGGTGAGTGCTCTACCATTTGAGCCACAGAGCCACTGTCTTTCCTGCCCAGGCTGGCTTTGAACCACGATCCTTAGATCTCAGACTCTTGAGTAGCTAGGATTACAGGCATGAGCCACCAGCCCTGCAAAACATTTTATTTAACAATTTTTCTTTCTTTTTTTGTGATGTTGGATCTCAAACCCAGGACCTTATGCATCCTAACACATTCCACCACCAACTTACATGTCTTTATCCAATACAAAACAACAGTGCCTTCAAATGCTGCAAAACACATTAAATTCTTAACTCTTAAAACAATTAAGTCAATAGGCAGTGACTAATAATAAAGATATAACCTTTAATATATTATTTATATATGTGATAGTCCTCAGAGGAAAAACAAAATGCAGAAATTGTTCAAGGCTTGTGATCCTATCCAAAAAATAAAGAGCAGAAGGAATGACATGTGGCTCAAGAGATAATCCATGTCTAGTATGAGGTTCTAAGTTCAATTCCCAGTACTGGGGGAAGGAAAGTTTTTTCCTGGAGAGAACAGGAAATGGAAAAAGAGCTTCCTCACCACTGTAAGGTCTTTTACAAAATTTGATTTTTTAAAATTTTTTTGTCAGTCATGGGGCTTGAACTCTGGGCCTGGGGTGTTGTCCCTCAGCGCTTCAGCTCAGGGCTAGCACTCTACCACTTGAACCACAGGCATCACTTCTGGTTTTCTGGTGGTTTCTGCTGCCTGGGCTGGCTTGGAATGTGATTCTCATATCTCAGCTTCCTGTGTTGCTGGGATTACAGGCATGAGCCACCAGCGCCCAGCAAAATTTGATTTTTTAAAGTATGCACACATGTATCATTTTGAAGAACTCACATTTTCTTCTAAAAGTAAACAGATCTTCATTATTTTCAGCAGTGATTAATAGCAACTCTTTTATTCATTTATTTTGAATCAATGTGTTTGTACTGGTAGTAGAGGCAAGATATTAAATAGTCCTTGCCATGAATAATCAAGGTTTCAGTATATATTCTTTGCTTAATGAACATTTATTTCATATTGATTTCAACAAATAAGCACTTAGAAACCACCACACATTTGTAAGTATGCTGATACTTAGCAAACGGATAAATTTTTTAGCATTACCATGTTTTGTTCAGGCACACAGGCAGGCACTCAGTTAAGCTACATCCCTAGTCTCTAACATGTTTTAACTAAATAACTTCGTAACAATAAGCATAAATTTAATTCTGAATTATCAGGCTACTAGATGAACAATGATATGGATTAATGATCATATTTTTAAAAACTCAAATCAGTAATATTTGGTATATCTAAACCCTTTAATAAATTGTTTTATGTTTTGTGAGTGTAGATGTGTGACTTAGAGGACTTTATAAACTTCTTTTTCCCCTGAAACATAATGATGCAATCACAATGCGACTTTACAAATCAAACAAGTGTTGATTTTTTTTTTTTTTTGGCTTCTCTGACCTACCTCTCTGTTAACCAAGGGAGAAACATTGCATCTTCTCATATGGATATAAAGGACAATGCTTTTCTAGAACAAACATATTCACATCATATTTGCCAATGAGTAGTGAGGTGACTAGAAGCCCCAGATAATATGGAAATTTTTTTATGTTTTTCAGAAGTTCATAGTTTTTTGGGGGGCGGGGGGGTCTGGTCGTGGGGCCTGTACTCTGGGCCTAGGCGCTGTCCCTCAGCTCTTCAGCTTAAGGCTGGCGCTCTACCACTTGAGCCACAGTGCCACTTCTGGCTTTTTTTTCTGCTTATGTGGTGCTGAGGAATCGAACCCAGGGCCTCAGGCATGCAAGACAAGTGCTCTACCACTGAGCCACCTTCCCAGCCCAGAAGTTCATAGTTTTAAGTATAATGATAACTAAGGAACTGAGCAGTAGACTAATACTCATTTGAATGTCAAACTGCATAATGTTATAGTTATGATTTGTAATTGACATACTTTTTCCCTTTTCTGAAATTATTTTCTTTCTCTCTTCCATCCCTCCCCCTTCTTTTTCCTTCCTTCCAGGACCTTGTCATACCAGGCAAACTCTCTACCACTGAGCTCCAACCACAGCTCTCTTGAGACTATTTTCTAATCTTTATGTGGAGCTATTTTTTTTTAAATTTCACACCTTTGTTCTTATAATCAAATGAACTAGTACATTCATGTTTATTGAATGCACGGTAGCCTATTAAGAAAATATTGGTTTTAATCTTCCTTTTATTCCACATGTACCCACGCAAATGTTAGCCTAAGTCAAAATTTATTCAAATTAATTTATTCAGAAGTCAAATAATGAATATGAACCAGACATGTTCTCAATAGAGAGGGTGAGAGTTCAGATCTAAAATTTTTTTAAAATTCCCTACCACATGTCAAAACTTAATATAGCATGAAGGAATTAAAATAGTATGATACTGGAATAGGAACTGACAAGTATATAAAAGCTTCAAATGCCAGTAAATGGAAATGAGGTTTTTTTCTTCGTTGTTGTTTTTCTTTTCTTTTTGCCTTGCTTGTTCATTTATCTGTCTTTGGGAGGGTAAGAGGTGGACACAAAAATGGAGGGATAAAGGGTGAACAAATCAATAGTGGTACCCACTAGACACCATATTGAAAATGAACTACACAACTTGTGGGTGGGGATGGGAGAGAAAGACTGAGAGAAAGCAAGGGAAGGGGTAGTAACATTGTGGGAAAAGAAATGTACTTTTTAACCTAACTTCTATAACTGTTAGTCCTCCATACACCTTTATAATAAAAAATTAAAAAATGTTTATTTAAAGCTTCAAAATACAGAACTCAGAAAATGAGCCATACGTAATAGGGTGTAGTATATCAGAAAAGTGTTGTTATAAATTGATTGGAATAAATTAGGATATGGTTTTCCATGGCAGGCAAAGTGGCTCAAGTCTGTAATCCTAGCTATTTGGGAGTTAGAGATTGGGAAGATCATGGTTTGAAGCCAGGCTGGGCAAATGTTCATAATACCTCCTTCACAAAGAAAAGGCTAGGCATAATATGTGGTGTTACTACCATCCCTGATGCTGGGGAGGTATAAAGTGAGAGGAAAAGTGAGACTTTATCTGGAAGTAACTAAGGCAGAGGACCAGGATGGGACTCAAATGACTGAGAGCCTGTCTAGTGTACACGGTACTTGATTTGAACCTCAACTACCACAAATAAGAATTTTACAAAAGGGAAAAATGGTTTTCAATACAGAAGAAAAATAATTTAAAAATACTTGTAATTTAACTTTATCATAATTATAAAAAAATCAAATACAAGCAATGAGATTGATCAGTAATAGTCTCAAAACAACAACAAGAACAAAACCTTCAAAACCAAATAGAATCATCATAGTAGAATTCTACTCAATCCTTTAAAACATCAAAACTTCTCAAACTCTTCCATTAAATAGAAAGGGAAGGAATGATAACAAATTCATTCTATAAAGCAAATATTAAAATGTAACAACAAAAAAAGAGAATTACAGACCAAGATCTTTGTTGAATACCAACGTAAAAATTCTCAGTTAAATTCTTGCCAACTTCATTCAATAGTATCTTTAAAAGAACATAAACCATAATCAGGTTTGTTTCATCCAAGGGAAGCAAGGATGCTTCAACATATGCCAATTAATAAATGTAACACATTACATAAACAGAACAAAAGTAAAAAAACACACACACACACACTACATAACCATCATGCTAGTAGCATGGCTCATCTGGTAGAGTGCAAGCCCTGAGCATAAAAAGCCAAGTAAGGAGCAAGAGGTACAGTGTTCAAGAACTGCTACTGTATTAAGGGTAAAAAAATAAAAATAAAAAAATTAAATGATCTTATTTGACACAGTAAAAGCCTTTGACAAATTCAATGCCCTTTTTTATAATAAAATTTTTAAAGAAACTAAAAACAGAAGGAACTTAATAAAGGTTATATAAAAGAAACCTAGAGGAAAAATTAAAAAAAAAACTAGAGGAAAAATAATTTCCCCTAAAGTCAGAAAGGAGTTAAGGGTGTCTACTCTCCCTATTCTTTTTCAATGTGGTATTAGAATTCCTAGCCAGAGAAATAAGCCAGAAGAAAGAAATAAAGATTGAAATAGGCAGAGAATAGACTCTACAGATAACACCAAAAACTTCTAGATTTGATGCCTTCAGCAACACAGCAATATGTAAAATCAATACCTAAAAAAAACTAGCTAGTCTATAAACCAACAATGAATAGGCTTAAAGAGAAATCCAGAAAATAGTTATATTCAGCAACAATAAAACACCTAAGTAATTAACTTAGCCAAGGAAGTCAAAGACTTCTACAATGAAAAGTATAAAACCTTAAAGAAAGAAATTGAAGACACCAAAAGATTGAGAGACACTCAATGTCCATGGAGTGACAGAAGAGTACTGCCAAAAACAACCTACAGATTCAATGTAATATACATTGAAGTCCCAATGTCATTCTTAACAGAAACAGAAAAATCAAACCAGAAATTAATATGGACACATTAAAAAACCCTTAATAGCAAAAGGAATTCTGAGTAAAAAAAAGCAACATTGGAGACATCACAAACCAGACTTCAAATTATACTATAGAACCATAATAACAAAACCAGTCTGGTACTGGCAGAAAAACAGACCTAAAGACCAATGGAACACTAGAAAAGACCAGGAAACCAAACCACACCTCTACAGAACCATCTAACTTTCAACATATGGTGCTCGAAAAACTGATTATCCAATTGCAGGAAACTGATTGACCCTTACACCTCCCTGTACAAAAATCAAATTCAAAAGGATAAAAGATCTTTAAATTAAGATCTGAATTTGTAAATCTAATACAGGAAAACATTGGGGAAATCTTGGAAGTTACAGGCACAAGTGTTTATTTGCAGTATAGAACTTCAAGTGCCTAGAAAATAAGAGTAACAATTGGTAATTGAGACTGCATCAAATTAAAAAGCATCTGTACAAAAAAGAAAACAATTACCAGAACCAAAAGACAACCTACTGAATGGGAGAAAATCTTTACCAATTATTTAACAGATACTGGATTAATATCCACAATAAACAAAAAACTCAAATTAAACAGCAAAAGAACAAATAAATTACCCAACTATTAAATGGGCAAACTAACAGTTTTCACAAAAGAAATACAAATGGCTGATACATGAAGAAATGTTCAAAATCCTTAGCTACAAAGGAAATGCAAATTAAAAACCACATTAAAACTCCATCTCATCCCATCAGAATTGCATCCATCAAGAAAACGAACAACAAATTTGGCAAGAATGAGAAGAAAAGGGATATTTGCTTGTACAAATGTAAAGTAGCACAACTATTACTGAAATCAGTACAAAGGTTCTTCAAAGAACTAAAACTAGACCTACCTTATGCCCTTGCCATACTACTATTGTGTATCTGAAGAAATGCAAATCATACATGAATGATACTTGCAGAGCCATGTTTATTGCAGCACTGTTCACAATAACCAAAGGATGGAATTGGCTGAAGTGCTCAACAACAGATGAATGGGTAAGAGACATGGTACAAATAAACCATAGAATATTATGTAAACATAAAGAAAAATGGAAGGAAATTGAGAACATCATGTTGAACAAGGTAAGCCAAACTTTGTTTTCATTCACATGGAGAAACTAGACCTAAAGAACATACTTATCAATATGCATATATACCACACACATGCACATGCGCACACACAAATTTATACACACACACACACACAGAATTTGATTGCAACTATTGATGTAGGAAGATAACAGAAAAAAAGATGGAGGATGAATGCTGCAAAGAAAGATGGAGGATGCAAGTTTCACTGCAAATGGCTTGAGAAATGTCAATGAAAGCTGTCAATAAAAATTTCAGGAGGGGCAGGGGGGAAAGAAAGCAAAAGGGAGGATTATTCTGAGCAAAATATAATATATGTAGCTCTAAAATAGTGAAAGCCTTTGGTGTAATTAATATACACTTTAAAAAGAAAGTTCAAGAACATGAAATAGATCAGATGGGAGGAAGAAGGGCTAATGAAGAGGGTAAATTGGTGTAAATATGGTCAAAGTAATATATTTGCATGTATGAAATACAGCAATGATGATAGAAGGATAGGGGAGAGTAAGGATAATGTACAGGGTCACACTGTTTACATGTGTGGAAATGTCACAATGAAAACCCCATTTAACAACTAACATATACTAATAAAACTAAAACTAAAAATTCATGATGTTTAAGAAAAACAAGCAAAAGGAAAACTTCATAACGCTATCAGAAGAAAATGTTGTTTTTTTTTAAATTTCAAAAAACAAACCCAAAAAAACCCACTGGGTGCTGGTGGCTCATGCCTGTAATCCTAGCTACTCAGGAGGCTGAGATCTGGGGAACAAGGTTCAAAGCCAGCCCAGGAAGGAAAGTCTATGAGACTCTTATCCTCCAATTAACTATCAGAAAATTGGAAGTGACATTGTGGCTCAAAATGGCAGAGTGCTAGCTACCATTGAGCAAAAGAGCTCATGGACAGTCCCCAAGTCCCAAGATTAAACTCCACAACTGACAAAAAAAAAAAGTCCAAAAACACTAAAACACTTAAAAAAATAAAATCGAAGGTTTATATCTAAAGTGTGAAACCTTTATATGACAAAAGATAATACAAACATAGGGTAAAACTGTAACATATGAATTATATAAATAAGAAAAAGAAAGGAATGAAGGCTTGGTACAGTGGTAGCATTAAACTAGCAAGTGAGAGGAGCTGAATTCAAATATCAGTACCATTTAAAAAAAACAACAAAAAAAGAGAATGCAATCCAAATGAATAAGAAACAGAATAATGAGCAGAAAATAATGAAACTAATACACACATTACAAGCTGCTTCATCTCACTGATAATCACTAAAAGTTCAAATTTTAAAAAATAGGAATCATATTAATTAGACAAAAACTTCTGAGATCTGACAAGCCTGGTGAGCATACAGTTAAGTGGAAACTACTAATCACACTAGCAAGGTAGAGATTATAAACTAGTCACTTTAGAGACTCTCTAGCTATTATCTATAACCGAACTGATAGATTTCTTATGATTCAATAAATAATTCCACTTCATATGCATGTTTCCTACTTTCTAGCAGCAAAATACTTAGCAACAGCCTTAATAATGTGGGCAATAGATTAACAGTAGTCATGTGATTTAATATTACAAAGCTTCTTATTTTCCCCAACACTGGGGATTAAATTCAGGGCCTCATGTTTGCCCAGCTGTCTTGCTCACAACTAGTGCTCTACCACTTGAGCCATAATTCCAGCCTAGAATTATTTTTTTAGTTATTATAAAAGTACGTGCAGAGCCAGACAGGATTTTTGCTAGTTAACTAGAGACTTGAGTCTTGCAGATAATTCTCCCAGGCTGGTGTTGGACCTGGATCTTACAGGTCTCAGTCTCCTGTGTAGCTAGAATTACAGATGTGAGCTACTGGCACCTGGCAGAATACTTCATCACTCTTAAAAGAAATGCATACATGCAACAAACATAAATGAACTTACATAAATCTCAAACCATAGTTAGTAGAATTATTCTGTAATAAATCATTTATGTAACATTTCATAATCCACACAAAATATTCTTTTATATAGATTCATGATAATGTGTGCAGGTAGTAAAAATATACTGAAAAGTTGTATTCAATACTGACTATGTAAAGTAAGTTGTTTTACCGGAAAAAAAAAAAACAGAAAATATAGTATCCACAGCTGCCAATCTGTGTAACAGTCAGATGCCTATATGCTATATGAGTCTTGGTATTTTGATGAATTTTCTGGATTTGTAAAGGCCAAAAAGAAACCCAAGTTCATCATTAACATCATAATGCAATTTCATTCTTATCTATTTAAGCAATTCTAGGTCATGTAAAAAGGAGTATATAATGTATCTTAAGACATTAGTTTAAAAAAATTTTATCTTCAACATCATTATAGTGAATTCTTTTGTTTCAATTTGCCTATTTCCAATGTAATAGCTAACCTACCACTACAACTTTCCTGGGAGCACTAGAAAAAATGAATAAAAAGGTACAAGGTGTAAAATAAAGCAACTAACCTGTATGGGTTCTTCTATGTCTCTGAAGCTCGTCACTCCTTGTGAATCTTTTGCCACAAAACATCCAGTTGCATATAAAAGGCCGTTCCCCAGTATGCCAGCGGAGATGTGCTCGGAGGTGAGATGTTTTGCCATAAACTTTCCCACACCCTTCAATATGGCAGATATGTTGTTTCTTCTTTCCTGGTTCATTACTGCCCCTAACAAAAATAACAACACATTCATTACACTTTCCAAACTGGGCTTCTACTTCTCAAAAAAATAAAAGGGACTTAACAGGATTAAGTGATGCTTTTCTGGATAAGGTTGATCATAAAGCAAGTACGAAGTCTGAAAACTTTAAATTAGAAGAAGAAAAAAAGAGAGCTGAGTACTCAACTCAAAACTGCCATTAAAATATACTGACCTCAGAGCTTATGTTTACTACAGAACATATTCGTTCCCTAGTAAGCTTTTCCCTTGGTTATTTTTTAGACTGGGTTTCTCTAGGTAGCTCTGGCTATCCCTGGACTCACCATCCTCCTTCCTCGAAGGTCCTCCTACTCCTTCCTCTGAAGTTTTTAAATATAGCCATGCCCCACCACATCCAGCTAAAATAATTTCTTTAAACTTGTCAAGCCCTTCAAAGTTTCCTCTAACATACCAAAAGCATGGCTAATTCCAATCAAAAGTGTAGAGTTTTACTTCTAGCATGATAGAGTAAGGAGTTCCACAGACTGAATTTCCCAGCAAAAGTGGTGAAAATTATAAAACAACAAACAAAAATACCATTTAAAGTATCTGGACATGAGCCCAGGAACAAATAACAGCAAACAAAAACTTTAACAGCTCTGGGTAAGTACAGTGAAAGTCTGTGGCTCTAAATCAAGACTTATTCCTTGCCTTGTCTCTCCAATGTCCATGACAGGGGAAAATTATAGAATGGTGTGTACCCAGGAACACGTTTCCCTTCCTCCTAATTCCCAGTCAGAGGGGTATCTCCCTAGGAGGGGCAAAACATAGCATTTCTATACTACCCCCAGGCACCTTGCTAAGGCTAAGTTCCAGGTGAGTGTGACTCAAAGTATGACTCCCTCTTCCACCCAGCATCCAACCCAGGGGCATAAATTCTACTTTGGCTGTGGCATAATAAAAGTGCTATGGGTGGTCAGGTGCTGGTGGCTTACATGTGTAATCATGAACTACTCAGGAGGGTGAGATCTGTGGGTCATAGCTCAAAGCCAGCTCACACAGGAAAGTCCATGAGACTCCATCTCCAATTAGCCACTAAAAACCTTAAGGGGAACTGTGGCTAGCCTTAGGGAAAAAAACCCAAGGACAGAGCCCAGGGCCTTGAGCACAAGCCTCAGAACAAGCACAGAAAAAAACAAAAATGTTATGGTTAAGGTGGGCCGTGGCCTGTTCAAGTCACACAATAAGAGTTTCTAAGATGGGAGAGCTCTATTTCTGCCCTTGCAATAGCCCTGCGGCAGCCTTACTACTCATTTTCCAAGCACTCAGTTCCTAGAACAGAGTGCTACTCAGAAATGTGCTACTGTCTAGTCTCTAGGTCTGAGAAACATGACTCAGTACTTATAGCCAGAATGAGAAGCATACCATCAGAGCTCCAAGTCTTTCCCAAAAGGAACTAATACTTGCAACAAAACTGAAACAAAGGTGAAGAAGTTCAAGCCAAAGAGTGCTTTCAAAACAAGTAAATTGTCATAGAAAGTATCTGGGGAAAGATTTATAGGTTCTTTGGACATCTGGCTAAATTTTAGATTGGACAGTTAGCCAGATAGAAGCATGGGAAGAAACAGGAGGAATAAGCTCTAGGGAGAAACAGAATAAATGCCAAACACAGATTCTTAGAGGTCAATAAAATAAACTTCAGTCGGGGGGGGCGGAAAAAAAGGGAAGAGTTACTTAATTGAATCACAAAAAAGGGAAAGTTACCACGAGCCTTAAAAAAATTAAAGGTTATAAACGTTTTACAACATTATGCCAATAATTTAGGTGAGATGGAACAATTCATAGAAAGGCACAATATTTACTAAAGAAAAGGACATCCAATCAAACCAAACTTAAGAGACTGAATTAATCATCACAACTACCTATAAGAAAAGTCTAAAATCAACTAAAAATAGCTCTACTGGTGAATTCCAAAAATATTTAAAACAAAACTTGTTCAAAATATAAAACTACAACCTCCTGAAAATTCCAAGGACTTAGCAAATAGGAGAAGCCACAAATGGGATTACAAAGACTAAAAAGTTTCAACACAATTAAGGATACAGTAACTAAACTAAAAAGACAGTGTAAGGGAAAAATCATTGCCAGTTAAAGGTCTGACAGGGCTCAATAACCAGAAAATGCAACTCATTGAAAGGAAATCAAAAAATGAAACCCCCAAAGAATAATTAATAAACAGGCAAGCCAGGCACCAGTTGCTCATACCTGTCATCCTAGCTACTCAGGAGACTAAGAGTTGAAGTTGGTGGTTCAAAGCCAGCCCAGGCAGAAAAGTCCATGAGACTCTTATCTCCAATTAATCACCAGAAAACAGAAGTGGCACTGTGGCTCAAAGTGGCAGAGTGTAGCCTTGAACAAAAGAGCTCAGGGACAATGCCTAGGCCTTGAATTCAAGCCCCACAACTAACCCCCACCTACCAAAAAACAAAAGAACTAAATAGATTCCTCTCAGAAGAAGTTTGAATGGTCAATAACACATGAAGAAATGTTCAACATCTCTGGGTTATAAAGGAAATACAAACCAAAACCATACAAATTCTATCTCACTCCAGTAAGAAAGGCCATTATCATAAGTACAAACAACAACAAATGCTGGCAAGGATGCAGTGGGGGAACTCTATTGCACTGTTAGTGAGAAATGTAGATTAGTGCAACCACTATAGAAGGATACAATAAAAACACTTGCATACCCATTTTCATTGCTGTGCCATTCACCATAGCCAAGTTATAGAAATGACCCAGATGTCCTACAATATGACTGATTTTATATACACACATACATGTATATAGGAATATATACATGTATGTGTGTGCATATATATATATATATATGCATTTTATTCATCCATCAAGAAGAATGAACAGATAAGGGCACATTTTCTCTCATGTGGAAGTTAGATATAAAATATAAACATACATGAAAGCATATACTGGGTCATATGCATATATACTAATCGAACTCACTAAAATATGGTATATTCAGGGGTAGATACCAATGGTGTATTTTCTTTGAACAATTAACATACAGCTTTAAAAAAAGGAATAGCAGGGAACTGAAACATGTCTTCTCTGAGGGGAGTAGAACTTAAAGGGGGGGCAGTGGGGAGCAGATAAACACAGACAGGAATGGTGGGCAAATGAAATTATAATACTCAATGAACATATGTGAAAATGGAACCAGGTAACTTGAGGGGGTAGGCAGGATTGGGAGAGATAGAGAAGAATGATGGAACAATGACACTGATAAAAAAAAAAAAAAAAAAAAAAACCTAGGAAGTGGTGCTGTGGCTCAAGCGGTAGGTAGAGCACTCACCTTGAGCTGAAGAGCGCAGGGGCAGTGCCCAAGCCCAGAGTTCAAGCCCCATGACCAACCAAAAAAAAAAAAAAAACAAACTGACATGTTATGTGGTATATAGATAAAATGGAATTCTATGCCTCCATCAGAAAGAATGGCACTGCCCCATTTGTTAGGAAATGGAAAGACTTGGAAAAATTATACTAAGTGAAGTAAGCCACGCCCCAAGAAATATAGGTCCCATGGTTTCTTTTATTTGCAATAACTAGTAGATGTCTAGGACAAGCAGAAAAGATCAAAAGCTATGTACATATGAATATATAAGATGATGTTAAGTGAAATGAATCCAAGACAGGGGACCTAAGTGGTTTTATCTTTCTTGCTATTGTTTCTAACATACTTACAATGTACTATGTGATTTTTTTGTTTCTTTTGTATGCTCTTTCCCCCATGGTATAACCCCTCTTTTCATTGTATTTGATTCCAGTGCCCTGCATCTTGTATATACACTTTTCTAATTTGGGGAGGGGAAGGGAAAAAATAAAATGCTTAAATAGGGTTACAGGTTGACCCACTGTAACAATGAGATGTACAAGACACTATGTTGAAAATGAACTTTACAACTTGTGGGGGAAAGGAGGAGAGGAGTTGGGGAGAAGGGTAGGGAAGGGATGGTAAGGGAAAAACAAAGGAGGAGGTAACAATTCTGTAGGCTATTTTTTCAATAAAAAACATATTTAAAAAAATGACAGGTTAAATAGAAACTTCTTTGTACAATTAGAGATAATACAAATAAACAAATGAATACAATTTGAAAAAAGAAAGCTAAAAGGAAAATTTTCCAAGCAAGAACAATTCTTTTCAGATGACCAACAAGGCTACTAACAAATGAGAAACTTGTGTGGTTCTAGAGATAATATGAGGAAATAAGAGTTTACAATTCATGAAAGTCAAACAAATTTGTTCAAAATAAATATTACCAAGACGTGTTAACAAATAAAACACACCAAGAATAGTTCTGAATAAAGGCAAAGTCCAGGCCCATCTGCAGGTACTGTTCTGAGTTTAGGACACATAAAAAACTACAACAACTAAACAGTCTCAACAGAGATACAATATAGTACAATAGTGATTTGTCCATGGTAGAATTATGGGATTTTTAAATTTTGTCTATGCTTTAATTTTTGCAATGAATAGATATTAATTTTTTCATAAGAAAACTGCAAGTCTCAGAATGTTCATAATTCTAAGCCAGGTACAATGCCAAGTGACTATAGCTCTAGTCTAGCTACCTTTTGTAGGGAGAATTGATGGGAATACTAAACCCAGGGTCTCAAATATGCTAGGCAAATGTTGTACCACTGAGGCACAATGTCACCCTTTACCAGCTAGACAGGAGACTGCCAAATTTGAGGCCAGCCTAGGTACCACAGGCAATACAGCAAGACCTTGTCTCATTAAAAAAAAAAAAAGAAGTTACATGTACAAGGTGACAGAAAACAAAGATTAATAACACTTATCTTTCTTAATAATATGAAGAAATGTTAAGATTTAAGTTTAAAAAGGAAGATACACATGCTGAGTGCCAGAGACTCCAGCCTGTAAGCTTAAACACTCAGGACACTGAAACTTCATAGTCTGAAGCCATCCCAGGCAGAAAAGTCCATGAGACTATCTACAAAATAACAAGCATAAAAGTAGTGTTGGAGGTACACTTTAAGTGGTATAGTGGCAGCCAAGTAAGCATAAGGTCTTGAATTCAAACCCTGGTACTGGAAAACATATATACATATGTGTATATGTACGTATATATGTGTGTAGATGGATTTATGTATGCATATATGTATGTATATACATACATATATACATACATAATATATATACATTGAGACCTATGATTATACAAAAAAGTTGTTTTTCAGTACAGATTGTCTATTTTTCTATATATTCCAAGTAAGCTGCAATTACATAGTTTAGAATTTTCAAAAACAGCAGAGAACATGTCCTACATAACTCATTCTAAAAAGCCATATTCCTATCATTAAAACCAGAAAAAGATATTACAAGAAAAGAAAAACGACAAATTCTATTTCTTAATAATACAGACTCAAAAATCCTGAACAAATACTAGCAAGCTAAGCGGATGTGGTGGCTCATGCCTGAAAACCCAGTCTTCGGGAGGCTGAGGCAGGCTGATTATGAGAGCCAACCTGGGCTACATAGTGAGACCCATTTCAAAAAATAAAAGAACAAAAATTAGCAAACAGAATCCAGCATATAAAAAAGAATTACATGCCATGACCAACTTGGATTTATCTCAAGACTGCATAAATGCTCTCACATGGAACAATCAATTAATGTAATGTATAATGATGTAATAAAATACCAAAATGCACATGTTTCTAATAAATGCAGGAACGCATCTGATGCAATTAAATATTCTTATGATTTTAACAAAAGTGGGTTTTTTGAAAAAAAAGTCAACAAAACATGAAAAGAAGAGATCTTTCACAACTTGATTATGGACCTCAGGGCAAATCTTACATTTAAAAGAAGAATTGGGCCGGGCGCTGGTGGCTCAAGCCTGTAATCCTAGCTACTCAGGAGGCTGAGATCTGAGGATCGCGGTTCAAAGCCAGCCCGGGCAGGAGAGACTGTGAGACTCCTATCTCCAATAAACCAAAACCGGAAGTGGCGCTGTAGCTCAAGTGGTAGAGCGCTCGCCTTGAGCTGAAGAGCTGAGGGACAGCGCCCAGGCCCAGAGTTCAAGCCCCCACGACCGACAAAAAAAAAAAAAAAAAAAGAAGAATTGATGCCTTTCCCTAAAATCAGAAACAAAAGAAGGATGTGTATTTACGTTCCTTGTACATAACATTGGACTGGAGATCCTAGACAAGCCAATTAGGCAAAAGGAAAAAAACAACTGACATTCTCCAGAGTGAAAAGGAAGTTAAAATAAAACTGTCTCAATTTACAGATATCATTATCTTACATACAGAAATCCTAAGAAAAGTACTAAAATGAAAAACTAGTCAGAAGGTACAAGATATAAAATTCAACAAAACAAGAATATTTTCTGTACACCTGGAATAAACCAAATCAAGAAAACAGTTGTATGCATAATATTGAGAAAAATATCAGAAACAAGTTTAATAAACATGAAAATTTATACTCTAAAATCTAAAAAGTATTAATGAACTAAGTAAAGACAAGTAAATTTCCATGGAGCAAAAGATTATTACTGTTAATCACCCAATGGAACAACAGCTTCAATATAATTTACACCAGAATCCCATCTAGCATCTTTGTAAAAACTGAAAAGCTAATGCTAAAATTCACCTCATTTGCAAAGGCTTCAAAACAGTTCAAATAGCTGGGTGCAGGTGGCTCACGCCTGTAATCCTAGCTACTCAGGAGGCTGAGACCTGAGGATTGCAGTTCAAAACCAGCCCGGGCAGGAAAGTCCCGGAGACTCCTTATCTCCAATAAACCACCAGAAAACCGGAAGTGGCGCTGTGGCTCAAGTGGTAGAGCGCTTGCCTTGAGCTGAAGAGCTGAGGGACAGCACCCAGGCCCAGAGTTCAAGCCCCACAACTGACAAAACAAAAAACAACAAAAAAAACAGTTCAAATAATTTGGAATAATAGCAAAGTGGAATGATTCATATTTCCAGACTTCCAAAGTCACTACAAAGACAGGCAGTATAGCACTAGCATAAAGAAAGACATATAGATCAAAGAAATGGGATTCCGAGTTCAGAAATATACCCCATGTGTATATTGTCAACTAACTTTTACAAGGGTGCCAACATTACTTAATGTGGAAAAGATAGTCTTTTCAATAAATGCTTTTCAATAGATTTTTACCTTACACCATGCACAAAATTTAACCAGGAGTCAATCAGAGATCTAAATATAAATTAAAAACTGTAAAATACTCAAAGCAAGGAATTTTCATGACAGATTTGGCAACAGAATCTTACAATGACACCAAGAGCAGAAGCAATTAAAGGGTGAGGGGAGGAAAAAACCCTGCATTTCTAGAACTTTTGTTCTTCAAAGAACAGTATAAAGACAGTATGCAGACACTTACACAATACAGACAGTATCTGCAAACTATTGTAAGGGATTTATAGAAAAAAATAACAATTCAACAATTTTAAAACAATGTAATTAAAAAGGGAAAAGGGATCTTATCATGTATTTCTCCCAAAAATACAGAATTGATCAAGAAGCACATGAAAAGATGCTCAATCATCAGGAATGCTTAATCAAAAGGCAAATGCCAATGATAACACACTGAAATGCCACTTTCTGGTCCACTGTTATGACTGTAATAAAAAAAATGACAAGAACCAGCAATGGTATAGAGAAACTAGAACCCTAACTTGGAAGGTAAAATGGTTCAGCTGCTTTGGAAAAGTCACAGAATTGTTAAAATATTACACAAAGAGTTTCCACATGATTCAGTAATTCCATCCCTTGATATGTACACAAAAGAAATGAAAATGGTCATGACCACACAAACACTATTGTGTTTTCATAACACTATTGTGTTATTCATAATAGTCGATAGGGGAAAAAATGTCCATCAAGCAATGTGATAAAATCCTTTATGTCTATAATATTGTTAGTTAATAAAGATCAAGTAGTGATCAAATTATCATATGGCTGAAAGCTGAAAATACATGCTAAATGAAAGATGCCAGTCACAAAAAAACACATACATAATTCCAATTATATGTAATGTCCAGAACAGGCAGATCTATAAATGAATAAAAGTTTAAAGTTAGTAGTAGCCTAGACCTGGGAGAATTGAGGGACATATAAATAAAATGGTGAAAGATGTAGAAGTCTGTGAATATATATTTATTTTTATTTATTATTTTTGAGAGGTTGCTGATTCTGGGACTTGAACTCAGGGTCTGGGCAGTGTTCCTGAACCATTTTGCTCAAAGCTAGTTCTCTATCACTTGAGCCACAGCTCTATTTTTGGTGCTTCTGGTGTTTGATGGTTAATTAGAAATGAGAATCATGTACATATATATGTATGTATGGATGGATGGATGGACGGACGAATGTGCTGGTCCGTGGCTTAAAATTCATGGCCTGGGCACCAACTCTGAGCATTTTTGCTCAAGGATATCACTCTACCACTTGAACCATATCTCCATCTTGGCTTCTGTGGCATTAATTGGAGATATGTCTCAGAGTTTCTTGCTGAGCTGATTTTGAACCTTGATCCTCAGATTTCAGCCTGAATAGCTAGGACTACAGGCATGAGCCACCAGTGTTCAGAATCTGAGTACTTTTAAAAACACCAAATTATATGCTTCAAATAGGTAAATGATATGGTATACGAATTAGTTTTATATCATAATGATGTTTAAAATGTGTAACTAGTAAAATAAGTAAAAAAGAAATCCACTTCAAAAATGTAAGAAGCACAAATAGAGTACTCAAATCACTTCTGGAATAGCTCAACATAACTTCCTTCATAAAGTTATATTTTAACTTCAGGGCTAAAAAAGAATGAGTTATCAGTAATCAAAGTATGTAGAAAAAGACTTTATGGTTTCAAGAGAGGAAGAGTTGAAAACAGAGTATTTACCTTCCTTCTCCTTCCCTACAATTAGGACATGAACAAGCAACTCTTCGAAGCCTCTTGCCAGGTTGCACCTCTTGATCGGAAGTCTGCTGGCCTTGCTGCAAATGCACTTGCGTGAGTTGGTCAGGACTAACAGCACCTATCGTTGCATTAGCAATTCCTCCAACTGCCACCGTTACAGGAGCTATAGTAGCTTGCTGGACTTTCACTCCATCTTGTCCTTGCTGCTGACCTAACGAGGAAGGAAAAAACAGAACAGTGTAATGTTTTCTATTCTTATGAATAGACAAAACAAAATTCCATGTGGACAATTTAAAGGTAACAAACTTGCTCTAATGATAGGTGGAATATACAAAAGTAAACTTCCTAAAATGCACTATTCCTACTTTAGTAGCTTAGGTTGCCTCTTTCTCTACTTGATAAGACTATATAAAAGAAAAACATCAGTTTCCTTGTGACTTGATTTTTCTCCATCTGGAAAATAAAATTCATGATACTTGCCACATACTTACCTCACTAAAGTGCTGTAAGTATGCATAAGAAATGAGACAGTGGGATTGAGGATGGAAATGTTACATAATACAAAGCATCATTACCATGTCTGCAGTAAATAATGTATCTCATTTATAGCAATTAAAATGAAGGAGTCCAAAGGAAGCTAAACAAAAGATGAAGTTGTATGTTTTTCATTTCTAAATATCCTTTATTTATTTATTTATTGGTCATAGATCTTGAACTCTGGACCTGGGCTCTGTCCCTGAGCTCTTCAGCTCAAAGCACTCTACCAATTGAGCCACAGCGCCACTTCGTTTTCTGGTGGCTAATTGGAGATAAGATTCTCACGGATGTTCCTGCCCAGCCTGGCTTTAAAATGCGATCCTCAGATCTCAGCATCCTGAGTAGCTAGGATTACTAGCCACTGTTGCCCAGCTAAATATCTTTATTTAAGCAAACATCTCTGAGTCATTCTTTTAGTATGCACATAGTTAAGTGTCTTATATTTTATTTTTTTGAAAGAGGGTCTCACTAGGCTGGCGGTTCAACTCTCAATCCAGTTACCTCAATATTCCCAGTTAAGAGTTTATAGATATGTATCGTCATACATGGTCTAAATGGATTTTTATATGCAAATTATCAATGACATTATAGGTAGCATTAGAAAAATAAAAGACATCTGGAATATTATATATAGCCTGTGTTTTATAGCATTCATCTCTCAGGATAGTACATACTAGCCTGGCTTCTTTATTGAGGAATATGAGAAACTAATGTATAACTAAAAAAAAATCCTGCATGGCATAATCGTATCTTAAAGTACAACTAGCTGTGCCTTACACTCACTCTTTTTCCTATACTTAATCCCCCATCGGGTGTGTGAATATGAAGTAGGTGAATAGAATGAAAAGAAAACATCAATTCATGAAGAAGTGTTCCTATCTCAGAGATTTGATGTAAGAAATAAATAAATTAATATTTATTGATTCCATGACAAAGAACATACATGCTACATATTATTATCATTAGTACTACAAGGATAAAATATGCTACCAGAAACTTATGGGTGCAGGGTATAAAATAAAAGGGCTTGTTTTAAAGCTGCATTAGGAACACTTAAAACATATGGAGCAAATAAGTAAAGACAGCAAAAATTACTAAGTAAGGAAATAGAACATACATTATTTTCTAAATAAAATTAAACCTCTTGTTTTCCTAGTCAACGTAATCTCAACCTTCTCTATGAACCTACAGGACTCTGAACTTTTTGGTGTCACCTGTAGTTAAAATGAAATTACAGCCATCTACAGGAATTATTTTCATGATCTCCCCCACTCCCAACATACAGATAGCAAAAATCTGTAGATGTTTAAGTCTCTTACATAAAATGGCATAATATTTGCATATAAAATATAGACAACATCCTCCCACTACTTTAAACAGCTTACATATGTACTACATGATAAATTCTGTTAGTTGTTATACTGTATTGCTCAGGGAATAATGACACAGTTTTCATTGTAGTTGGTTAAATATGAGGATATACAACCTGCAAAATGTAAAAATATGTATCTTGTCATTGCTTTAGTAAAAACAGATATATTTCAGTTCTTTTATGAAAGTTTATATTTTTGTTCATCTTTGAGTTGGCATGATGTGATAACCAGGCAATGTAAATGATATCTGAAGTTGTGAATTCATAACTGTACACTTGGAAATCCTGTTTTCTCATCTCTAAAAAGAGTCACATTGAATTTGGTAAAATTTCTGTCCTCTATCTAATTTAAAGAGTTGTTTCTGAAGATCAAGTTGCTTCAATGCACCTTTGAGCAAGTATGACCTTGGGTAAAGCAAATTATTCAAACCAGCTGGGTACCCAAAGCTCAGTGTTATACATACTCTCTCTATACTCAGTTCTGAATGAGCATTATAAAGTCTTTACAGTGTGATCCTTAGGGAGACCAAGTATTTTTGTAAGTTGGTAAGTATTCCTTACATCCTTAAGTCATGAGGTATTTTCTTTTTTTTTTATAAGAGTAGTTAGAAAATTATGCTAATTTTTTTTAGTCATGAGGTATTTTCAATCAATTTTTTTCCAGCAATTGTTCACTCAACAGTTCATCTTCCCTTCCAAATTGCATTATTAACTTAACACAGGACCTATGCTGTGTTAAAAGACTGCTTAAGGTTCTCTGATCCAACAGATTCCTCCCTACCCTTTGATCATTTCCTTAACTAACTCCAAGCCTCTATATTATGAACACTTATTTTTTCAAGGTTAAATAATTTGACAAATTCTTCAATAAATAGGAGGAAAATTATATTTGAGTTTACATATTTAATCCTCACAGTGGTAACATCTTCACCTAGTTGTCCCATGAACAGCTCAAATTCAATATACTAACATCCATTGATTTACATTGCTACTAATAAGCCATACTAAGACCTGAAAGTACTATTTAGATTCAGTTTTACCAAGCTCTCAGCCTGTACCATGTATTAGCCTTTTCCTTGATCATTGTTCCTGATATTCACCTGTCCCTGAAAAACTCAAGCCTGAATCTTCTTTATCTATCTCTGTATCACTACTTAAGTTTTGTCTCATTTGCCTTAAATTACCATGTTCTTTTTTTTTCCTTATCCACTTCTGTGTGAAGTGCCATGAAAGCAGGATTTGCCATTCAATAAAGAAGTTTATGAATACAATGCATCCTGATCAATGTCACACCTCTCTTCCTCCCTCATCCCTCTCAATCCTATCCCTTCCCTCAATTTTCTTAGTTTTGAAAAACATGCATCAAATTTTATAACTGCATTCTCTCTATCCTCCCTTCACTTATCTACCCTTCATCCTCTTGATCTCCCTCTCCATTCTTGAGTACCCATTTCTAGGGTTTATTTTGTTGGACTGTAAGATAGTCCTTCTAAGAAATTATACTGTTTTGAGCTCTCCCCTGAAGGTCATATGCTATGTACACTTGGATAGGACCCCAAAGTGTTTATAAATTAAGTCTGGGCAGAAAGCTTGGCTACATCCTCACTGATATATCAAACACATAATAAATAAATGGAAGCTCCCAAAAAAGGTCAAATATGATGGCTTAAGCCTATAGTCCTACTTACTTGAAAGGGAGAGATGGGGGAAGAGGAGAATTGAGAAGTGAGACCCAGAACAAAAAGAATTAAACATGAATCCAGCTCAACCAAGAATTGAGACCCAGAGCACAAAGAAATTTACACAAGTCTAGCTCATCCAATGGGTG
This sequence comes from Dipodomys ordii, assembly GCF_000151885.1. NCBI lineage: Eukaryota > Metazoa > Chordata > Mammalia > Rodentia > Heteromyidae > Dipodomys > Dipodomys ordii. Next base: position 1,140,814 of record NW_012267288.1, read on the forward strand.
GGCCTGATGGATGGTACACATTATTACCTAGCTACAGGGAAGTACAATGGCTGAATGCAGTGGTATACATCTGTCATCCCTAGAGATGTAGAAAGAGAGGAGCACAAGTAAGAAGATTATAGCTTAGGCTGGCCCAAGCATAAAGTGAGAACCTACCTCGAAAATAACTAAGGCCAACAGGGGCTAGAGGCATGTGTCAAGTGGCTGCCTGCCTGCCTGCCTGCCTAGGAAGTGTCAGGCTCTGAGTTCAATCCCTACTATCCTAAATAAATAAGTGAACAGATAAATAAAAACAAATAAATTATCTTCCAATCATTTTTATAAATGCCCATTTCCATAAATGCTATCCTTAAGATATTATTATTACCTCTACACAAAATCTTAATGTATTTTTTAAGCTATTATTCATTAAATCCAAGGACTTTGGAGTTAAAAAGGTGCTTCTGCAGAGTAGTGCTTACATTTATGTTATCTTTCTATTACCAAAATCATTACCCTAATCCTGGCCCTTGGTATTTTATGCCTTTCCCGGCTCAAATGTACCCTTCCAGAGAAGAACAAAAACATGCTGCTGCCAGAAAAATTAAGTGCTGTTCTGATCACAGCGCTTCCACGCTCAAAAACTGTCAATGATTCCCCACTGAGTAAAGTCTGGAAGTCAAAGCACTCCACTACAAGGTCTAGTTCCTGGCTCACAGACTTCTCCTTAATGCCATATTCAATGTACATTTTCTCATGAGTATTATAACAATGCTTTGCTGTATCTGACATCCATCCCTCTTGAAACTCAACTCTGTTTGCTAACTTTCTACCTACCCAGGAACCTGCTCACTGGTAGCTCATTCCCCTGTCCCCTGGACCTCCCACTTTTAAATACAACTCACATCTAAATTTTTGTAACATTCTTAAAGATTTATCTGGATTGACTTACTGTATTTCTAACCTCTCATTTTGTAGTCAAACTACTAAAATTAGGTGTCTATAACATCAGTCTGCTAAAAATCATAACAGGGTAATAATTTCCTTGTTGGTAAATCCAAAGATACTTTTTCATTGGATTTTCCTCCAACTCCCTTGAGCACTCCCTTGAGTAACTGCTAATCCCATTCTTCCTGAAATTCTCTTCTCACTGTGCCTCACTGATATTGCTCATATCAGTGTTTCTCCTCTTCCTTTGACCACTTCTTCTAAGAAGCCCTGGCCAATCTTTACTGCTCTAAAATTCCTACATTACTCTCCAGGGTGCTGACTTCTCATTTAAACCATCTTTGTGAGTGATCTCATCTACTTTCATAACATGTATTGTCATGTATAGACAATGTCTCCCAAATCTGTACCATCTGTTCAAATGTCTTTCAGGAGTGTCACATTCTTCTTGTCATGTGCCAGGGAATATTTCCATCCAGAATGCTCATAGGCAATCTAAGAACCAGACAGATCACTCACTTTCTGAATCTAGATCTTTATCGACCAAATAAAAAATTTTAAAGTCCTTCTCGGTTCCTTTTCATCTCTTTCATCCTCCATAACAATAGTAGCTATCATTTTATATCCACAGTAAGGTACTTTACTGGATATTTCACATGTATTACTTCATTAATTCCACACTTCTCTATGGGCTAAGAATTATTGTCCTAATTCTATAATGGGGAAATAGAAAATCCTGAGAGGTCAGCAAAACACCCTAGGCTACATAACAGATATGACACAGCTGGGATTTGAACCCACAGTTAGCTAAATCTTTGTACCAGATATACTGATTATATTGATCAGTACTCCCCACTGCAACTACCTCTTCAAAATATCTCAAATTTGTCCATTCTCTCCTTTCCTATTGTTCATCAGTGTAGCTCCCTATCACTTTATGCCAGTTTTAGTACTTAAGTCTTCCATGAGTTCACAATGAAGTCAACATTTCCTATCATAGTACATAAAGCTTTATTAATGTAGCTATTGCTTACTTTGACAACTTCATCTCCTGGCATTCCTCTTCTACTCTTCCTATTCCATATCCAGTAAACTATTTCTTTTATGAGCTCGATTGAGTTTGGGACTTAAATATAATGAGTGGAATCTAACATATTCTTCTACCATCAAATTTTCATTTCTCTTTGTCAGGCAAAAATCTATCATCATTTTATAGAACTTAATTCTTATGTCATCCCTTTGGGTCATCTTCCCAATAGATTTCATAAGATTATCTCTGGGTCACATCTATTCCCTATTCTCTCATAATGTGAATGATTAAACCATAATCATGATTATGATATTACCATGGATTATATAGTATAGCTATACAGTAAATGTATATTATAATTGCTTTTTTTATTTCAAGTAAAAATTGTGCTTCAAGAATTGTATGTGCAAAGAAAAAGTATGACTCCATTTTCTATTTCTGAAAGTGTTTTGCCTGAGTTTGTTAGACATATAAATCAAGATTAGTTTATATGCTAGAATATGTAGTCACTGTGTTAAAATTATGAGTAGAGGAATTTCTCCTAATTACTCCTTTTTAAAAATTACACTGAATTGGATCAGCACCTTTTTTTCTGCAGGGGTCATTTGATATTTATAATATCATTCATGGACCATAAAAAATTATCAGTACAGGTAAACTGCCTTAAGCAGCCAATGAGAAACATGAAAAAAGCATAGATACCTGTCCAATCACATACCAAATAATTTAGAGGTCATTAGGTGGTACACAGGATGCAGGCCCATCCATGGACTAGAGAATAAAATCTTCATTGAGACCACAAATGGTTTTAAGTCAATCAGGACTATGATAAACAACAAACAGAAAAGCTATTATATAGGGAAAATCGGTGGTTTGTGGGTATAGTGATACATTCAAAACCTGTTAGTGAAAATGTTAAAATACTTATGTCAATTATAGTGCTGGTGAAAATGTGAAAAAATTAATCATTATAGAAACAAATTATGTGTTTCTAGCTAAATGATACCAGAAAGTCTGATAGGAAAAAGCTGTTTGCTCTCTCACTCTCTTCTGAAACTTTGGTCTCAAATCCCTCTCTGAATTCACTGAACCTATTTATGAAGTAATTTTTAAGCTGGGTGGGATGAGCCATGCCTTAATTCTAGCATTTGAGAAGCTAAGGAAGGAAGACTACTAGTTAAAGGCCAGTGTGATACACAGCATGACCTCTCCAAAAAACAAAAATAAAAAATTCAAAATTTCTTGTTATTATTAACTCCACATTATGGTGAGGCAAACTGTGGACGGACCTTCTTTCTCTTTCTTCTATGCTGCCTGGTGGTAGAAGTATTCCAAGCATCCCTCTGAACAGCAAAGCAATCTTTCTTATTCTTTTTGCTTGTTTTCTTTTTCTGAGTAAGGAAAGTGAGCTAGGTGTAATAGGACAGCTGCATGGCAGGCAGCAAGACATTAGACTGTGAATTACTTAACATCATCATTGGGCTGTTTAAAACAATAGCTGTTTTTTGCAAATTTTCCTTTAAAGGTAATAGAGCAGTAAAATCTGAGACTCAAATTTTTTACAGAATTTTATAACCCCTCTGTATGGTATTTTCACAATTTAAAAAATATATATATAATGAAAAAATATATATACCGTAACTTATAAAACCTTTGCTTGACTATTAAACATTTAGGTTATTTCCAAGCACTTATGATAAATAACATGACTATATAAATAGTGAGCAACTTAAACAAAAGTACTTTTATTTCTTATGTCCAAAGAATTGAGTCTTCAAAGTTAGGTTACTTGTTCAAATACATAAAGCATTTGCATATACTTTATACAGATTATGGAATTACATGAATACATATGAGTACATTCATGAACCTTTCCATTAGAAATAATAAGATACACACAAGAGAAATTCAGTGAGAGTTTTAAAACATAATAGACCAAAAAAGAAAAATTTGATAGAGCTAGGGATGTAAATAAGTATAAAATGTTTGCCTAGACTGTGTAATATCTGGGTTTGATCTCAGCACTTCAACAAAGGGAAGAAGAGAGTGAGCAAGGGAAAAAGAAAGATGGAGACTGCCATAGAGAGCCAGAACTGTTATTTTCACTGTGGTCTAAAACATAAGTGATTCATGCTAATCTAATATTCTACACCTCCTAAAAATCTAAATCAACTCAGTAAGAGAAGAAGTAATAGGTCTATATAAAATAAAGAATTAGTTGGGTGCTGGTGGTGGCTAATGCCTTTAAATCCTAGGTACTCAGGAAGCGGAGATCTGAGGATCATGGTTTGAAGTCAGGCAGATCAGGAAAGTCTGTGAAATTTTTATCTCCAAATAACCACTAAAAACTAGCCAACAGTGGAGCTGTGGATCAAGTGGTAGGGCACAAAAGCTCAGGCCCTGAGTTCAAGCCCTAGGATTGGGATACACACATGCCTGCATGCATGCATGGCTTAAAAGTAACAGGGCTTTAAATTATTTTGTTAAAAATATACAATGAGAATTCTAGAAAGTCAACCATTACACTTCAGCAAGATGAACAAATATAAGCTCAACATGAAAAAAAATAAGTTTGCTTCTATATCTACAAACAATCAATTCAAAAAGAAAAGGATATTCCATTCACAACTTCAACAATAACTATGAATAACCACAAAAATCTATTTAATTAGAAATATGAATGATCCTGAAAAAGATTTAACAAAGGATACAATGACCATAATAGAAAGTAACACAAGTACTCTCATGAAAAGAATGAATCACTATTGTAAATATACTGATTTTTCTACAATCCTTCTAGGAAATGAAAATTTAAAAACTCTAGCTGATTCAAATATTAAGAAAGCAGAACAGCTGGGAGCAGGTGGCTCAAGCTTGTAATTCTAGCTACTCAAGAGGCTGAGATCTGAGGATTGTAGTTCAAGGTCATCCTGAGCAGGAAAAGTCCATATGACTCTTATGGCCACTAAACTACTCAGAAAAAACAAGAAGTGGCACTGTGGTTTAGGTAGTAAAGTGATAACCCTGAGCAAAAAAAAAAAAACTCAGGGACAGTGCTCAGGCAGAGTTCAATCCCCAGACCAGCAAAATGAAAAGCAGAATGGAGATGTATTACTTTAAAATATGGTAATGCTTTTAGAAGATACAAGACTAAACATACAGTCTAAAATAGATGTATGCACATGTGTGCATATGAATAAATTTAGCTTGATAAAAAATTACACCTCAAATCAAAGAAAAAGGAAGAATTTGACTACTGGCTATCTGATCTACAATGAGAGAATAAAAAGCATCCCAAGCTAGGAATCAGTGGCTCATGCCTGTAATCTTAGCTACTTAGGAGGATGAGATCTGAAGATCAAAGTTTGAAGCCAACCCAGGCAAGAAAGCCCAATGAGACTCATCATCCAATGAACCACACATACCTCCCGAAAAAAATGGAGCTGTAAAGTGGCAGAGAGCTAGCTTTGAGCAAAAAGGCTCAGAGACAGCACCTAGGCCCTGAGTTCAAGGCCCAGGACTAATAACAAATAAAAGTGTCTCAATCATACCATTCACAAAATCATTCTAAAAAGATGTTGTTGTTGTTGTTAAGTAACTAGGATTTACAAGTGTGAGCCACCAGTGCCCAGCTAACAGATTCTTTTTTAAAGTTAAATGTAGACAAAAACAATACAACATAAAACAAACATTAGAAGAAAAACTATAGGTGGTCTTAAATACTGCCTAAAAAGTAAGAGAGAAAATACTGATAAATTTGATCTAATTGGAATTTAAATATACAACTCCATCTGACCTCTTGCTTAGTCTGTGGAATTATCTTGATTCTTGATTCATTGTATTGACTCTATTGCCTCCTTCAGAACTTATCAAAATCCAAGCACTTACTTCTCCACCATCCTCACTGTTTCATCTTTGTCTACAAACCATTTTTTCTTGCTTCATTATTACAATAGCTTTTTAACTGGTCTTTCTGCCACCACTTTGCTGGAGTCAGTTTGTCTTAATTTGTAACAAGGATTACTTTCAGCTATAAATGCAGATCATGTCATTTCTCTGCTTAAATCCCTCCAATGGTATTCCATTACATTCAGAAGGAAACCCGAAGACTATGTAATTGCCTCCAAGGTTTTACATATACTGGCTACTCATTACTTCAATACCCCCTAGCTTACTGAGTCTAAATGATGAGAACACCAAGGACAGTCCCAAATTAAGGTTTTGCACTATGAGCATTCTGCCTAAAATGCAATTATTTCCTTATTTCCTTCAAGTCTTTGGTATAACGCTACTTTCTCAATGTGGCCAACTCTACCCTGACTGATTTGAAATTTCTTCCCACCCCAACAATCTCATTCCCTTTATTTTTTTTATTTTTCTACAGACCACAAAAGGGATATTTATTGTAACTGTTTGGTAACAATAAAAAATCAGAAGATTATAAACTGGGAAATAGCTAAATTGCTATAGAATAGCTGTACAATGGAATATTCTGTATCAGTCAGAAAGAATCAAACTCCTTAAAGGCATATAGTTATGTGAAAACAATCAAAACTACTAATAAATGTTTACTATATTGGTATAATTGAAAACTAACTTAAAAAGGAAACAAAGCTTTGATAATTCATTATTGGTTATATCTATTTTGATTCTAACAGAGTTGAACATTTTAAAAAATGTTCTGTGGGTTATTTGAATATTCTTTTTTAATTCTGTGTTTATGTCCTTTGCCATGCATACACAAAAACTCAGGTTCTTGAGGTTATTAAGTACAGTTGTACTTAATACATTTGTACTTAATGACAACCATTAATCTAGTGTGTTGAAAATACTTTATAGGTATATAAGTTTTAACTATATAGATTAGAATAAAATGAAATATGGGTAACGACCCCTTGTGAAGTCAGATATAAAAGACATTAAAAAAATTCTGACACCTTAATAACATTCAAACATAAAGGTACAGGAAAGGGGAAGTAGAAATAGTAAAAGATAAAGGTGCAATTTTTGTGCGTTTCCATCAACTGTTACTACACTTTGATTCTTACGCATTCTGCATCAAACTTTTGAGGTAAGGACAGTTATTAACACTTTCATTTATAGACAAAATAATTTCTTCTGGAAAAAATGATTTCCAAGAAAAATCATTCCACAATGAGTATCAGGTAACATTTTTATGTAGGTAAGCTAGACCCCCAAAATTGAAAAACAAAACAAAATTTTGTTCATAAACCATTTATAAATTAACCCAACTATTTACCTGTTTCTAAACTGATCAAACTACCAAATCACTGGAAATACCTATTTAAGTAATAAGACAGTATCAAAACAATTCAACTAAATGTTTATGGCTCTCATTTATTCCTATCACAACCATAAGCAGAACTTAACATATAAATATATACCAACTATAAGCTAGCTGATTTTTTACTGAAACCTCTGCAAAGAAAAGAGCATATAAATTTGAAACAGGCTACAAAAGCTTTGACAGGCATATGACTAGGGTCTATTGGTGAAGTTGTAGAAAAAGAATTAACATTCTAGTAGTGTTTTGCTCTTCGTCACTATGTCAAATAACTGAGAAGAGAACTGAAGAAAGGAAGGATTTATTTTGGTTTGTGGTTTTAGAGGTTTTGGTACATGCATGGACATCTGGCTCCATGTTTCTTGGCTTGTGGAGAGGTAGAACACCATGAGGGACAGCATGGCAGAGGGAAGCTGCTTACCATCATATTTTCAAATCATCATCCTCAGATCTTAGCATCCTGGTTAGCTAGGATATAGCTGTCAGCTATATCCAACAACCAGCTGGTAAGAGTATATTTAAAAGCATAACCCTGAGACAACATATTGCTTGAAACTGGAAGTCAAAAGATAAATAATCTCAGCACTGGGACATTGAGGCGGAAGGTTGGAAAATTAAAGGCCACAGCCAGTTCCAGCCTAGGAAATAAACAACAAAAATCTGCCTATGGTGGAAGAGATACAATCCAACAGAGCTCAAGTGACTTCTAGTTTAGGAAAGGGAAGTCCTTGTTCATGTATCACACTACCCTCCTACATACAATATAGAGAACAATTGCTATATAAATCATTTGGATTTACTGAATTTACTAAGTAGCTAGAACTGAATTCAACTACTTTACACTTCAATTTTGCCATCTAATGTACTCTTCTAATACTCAGGAAGTTTATGTAAATTTTCCAGTTACACAGTTTTTCATAAGTATTAAAGTGTAGATGTGAACCTAAATCAGCCTCAATCCAGAGCTCTACATTCTTCTAGTTGAGTGAATTCTTTCATTGGGAACTAGGAGTATTATTTAGGTTTTGAAGACCCTAAAGAGTTAGCGTTATACACAGTAATGCTAGCAATTCAGATGTCTTGAGATATTGCATGTAAACATCTGTGAACTAGGGGGGTAAAGAGAACTCTAGTCACTTCAAAACTGCTATCTCGAAGGTTTTTAAATAAAGTTAGAGAGTGATAATATTCATGCTTTACCATGAGCAAATGTAGACTTAAAAAAAAACTATCTTAATTTCACTAGTGATCTGATTTCTACCAGATTCAAGAAAATGTAAGAAAAAAAAACATTTTCATATAGAATGAAACATTGAAGAGAAACACCTAAGCAGAATAAAGAAGCAAGCACAGATAGTATAAACCAGACACAAATCTCGAACTTTGCTAACACTATTACTAATACCCTGACATCACGCGCTAATCTATTTAAGCTTCATGTATACAATGAATGCCTACCAATATTTACATTATAAAAACACACACTAAAAGCAGACATTTAAATAAAAAGATAGGAAAAATAATTCTAGTATTTTTTCCTGTTTCCTATTTTATAATGCATGGTCTTTCAGAACAATTAAGTAAGGCAAACAGACAAAAGTATTAAAGTTGGTTTTCCATGGGAACTGCAAAAGATCACAGCCAAGTATGCTTAACAGCAGCTGTACTGGTGTGGTTTTAGATGGTTAAAATTTTATTTGGAGATCTATTGATCTCTCTACCTACATAGAAAAACAAGTCATGATTAGGAAAAAAACAAAACCTATTGGTATTTATTTAGAACTACTGCCTTAAAAGAAAAAAAAACTAACTGGAAGATAATATCCTAGTTATTAGGAAGACCAACTGCAGTCATGGATACAATTTCAATTCTGAGGAAAATGCTAATGAACACATGTTATCATGTGCTTCCACATACTTCACATATAACCTCTTGATAGTCTACAGACTATCACTCTAAAATATCCTATGTTCCAAGGCTAGGCTTACTAATTAATTTTGATTATTACTTGTTTTCTCAGCTATCTTGGAGCACATGTATGCACACACGTGTGCACACACATACAAATGCACACATATACACACACACAAAACAAACCGAGAATGTTCCAGTAGTTGAAAAGATTACCTCTAAGATTATAATAAAAGGAATAAAAACTACACTCAAGTTTATGTCAACTTCTTATGTTATAAATCAACATCTGCTGATCTGATTACTTCATATAGGTTCCTAAAACTGCAAGTTACAGACTAAATCATATATGTATTTTGACTTCATCAAAACATCACTTCAGAAAGCCCCACTTTGAAACAGAATAATTAATCATTTAAAGCACAATATATACACATATGAATTTCTATAAGGAAATTTCTATTAGGAAATTTAAAAACTGGCTAACAACCATTAGAGATTATATAAATACAGTCATAATGATTTAGTTAAATGTGCCTTAATAAAAGAAAAAAAAACTTTGGGGAAATAGCAGTAGAGACCCAATATTCATGCTGTTGAGATGGGCAAGAACCTAGTGTCACAGGAGGTCAAGTGACATTCATAAATGCCTCATTTGCAAAATGTCACTGGCTAAATAAATTGAAGTATTTAAATGTGTCCCTGCTTATTTTCTAGAGTCCATGTTCCAAAGAAAATCCCTTCTATTTCTTATACTTAATTTGCAGCAGTAATGACTCTATAGTCTCTTACTAGAATAAAAATTTCTTAATGATGATCTATAACAATATTTTGTAATAAAAGTTCACATTTTCCCCCAAGATCGTTTGTACAATGCACTGCTCAGGGCTACAAAATTAATAACCGGCACACAAATAAAAGGCTTTAATAACTGTGTTTTGACTCCACAAAATTTTGGAGGCTGACACATAAATAATCAAATGCATAAAGCTGTTCCAGTTCATGCATTCAAATCAATTTTCTACAACAAGCATTTATGTATGCCTATCCAGATGAATAAAAAAGGAGCTAGGAAGAAAAGCTTGGTCAAAACAGACATATACTCTTGGCAACTCAGCTCAATTTATTTTCAATTTATCCAGTAATTGTCAATAATATGCCTCATTTGTATACTATTGTTAAGTTAGTAGACAAAGCACTGCTGGAAACCTTTCCTGATAGATAATCCCAGAAATACGTTAATATTTCCCTTAAACTGAATTTTTTAATATATATTTTTTACTGTAAAGATACTGTGCAGAAGGGTTACAATTACATGAGTAATGAGTGCATTTCCTATCAAGCATTGTTACCCCCTGCTTTGTTTTTCCCCTACCATCCCTTTCCTCCCCATCTACCCAACTCCTCCCACCACCCCAACCCCAAAGTTGTAAAGGTCATTTTCAACCTATTGTCTTGTACATCTCATTGTTACAATGGGTCAACCTGTATCCTTATTTCAGCATTTTGTTATTTCCTTTCCCCTCCCCTAATAATTAGAAAAATGTTTATACAAGATGCAGGTCACTGGAATCAAATATAGTGAAAACAGGGTTATACCATGGGGGAAGACCCATACAAAAGAAACAACAACAACAAAAAATCACATAGTACATTAAAAAGAACACCAACAAAGATAAGACCTCTTGTGTCCCTATCTTGGGGTTCATTTTGCTTAGCATCATCTTATATAGTAATATGTATATGGTTTTTTACCTTTTCTGCTTGTCCTAGACATATACTAGTTATTGCAAATAAGAGAAACCATGGGACCTATATTTCTTTGGGCCTGGCTTACTTCACTTTATATAATTTTTTCCAAGTCTTTCCATTTCCTAACAAATGGAGCAGTGTCACAGAATTCCATTTGTGTGTGTGTGTGTGTGTGTGTGTGTGTGTACATATCACATTTTCTTGATCCATTCATCTACTGAGGAGTATCTGGGTTGGGTCCATATCTTAGCTAGGGTGAATAATGCTGCAATAAACATAATTGTGCTGGTAGCTTTAGTATGTTTGTGATCGTTTGGGTAAATGGCCAAAAGTGGAATTGCTGGGTCATAGGGGAGCTCTATATGTAGTCTCTGCTTTCCAAAGTGGCTGAACAAGTTTACACTCCCACCACCAATGCAGTAGGGTTCCCTTTTGGCTACATCTCCTACAACGTTTTTGTTATTAGATTTCTTGATTATAGCCATTTTAACTGGGGTGAGGTGGAATCTCAATGCTGTTTTGATTTACATTTTTTTTCCTCATTCATGGGGCCTAAACTCTGGGCTTGGGTGCTGTCCCTTAGCGCTTCAGCTCAAGGCTAGCACTCTACCATTTGAGCCACAGAGTCACTTCCAGCTTTTTTCTGCTTATGTCATGCTGAGGAATGGAACCCAGGGCCTCATGCATGCAAGACAAGCACTCTACCACTGAGCCACCTTCCCAGCCCTTTGATTTACATTCCTTTATGGCTAGAGAAGTTAAGCATTTCTTCATGTGTCTATTGGCCATTCTATTTCTTCTTCAGAGAAGACTCTCTAATTCTTTAGCCCACTTATTTATCAGGCAGTTGTTTCTTTGAGGATTTGTTGTTGGAGGATTTAATTTTTTGAGTTCTAAGTATATTTTATATGTAAGGCCCTTGTCCATTGTATGGCTAGTGAAGATCTTCTCCCATTCTGTGGGCTTTCTATTGATCTTGCTAGCTATGTCCTTTGCCATGCAGAAGCTCTGTAGTTGCATTAAATCCCATTTGTCCAACCTTTCTTTGTGTTTCTGGGTCTTTCTTAAGAAAATTTTGGCCTGTGCCAAGGAGCCCTAGAGTTTCTCCTATTCCTTCCTGTAATGTTTTCAGGGTGTATGCTTTGACTTCGAGGTCTTTGATCCATTTGGAGTTGATTCTGGTCCAGGGTGATATATAAGGATCTAGCTTTAGTTTTCTACATGTGTTAAACTGAATTTTTAAGTACATATACATATGTAAAACTAATTAACCCTCACACCACTCATCCTATATTGAACTATGGCATTTAGGAGGGTAGTATTTTTGCTTTTTTAGGAAAATCTTGACATGTCTATGTGGAAGTTTTAATAGTCTAGAAAATTTTAAGGTACCTTCTAGAACTTTAAAACAAAGAATCTACTCAGAAAGACACCAGTTAGGATAGAGACTGTTTCAATCTTTTGGTGGTTATTTTAATCTCCTTAGAACAAGTATAACCAACTTCCATCAACTGGCCACACTAAGCCTAACACCGATCATGATATTCCATTAAAGGTTTTACAAAGTTTTTCTGTGTGAGCCTCTAATATATCATCCTCTCCCTATTTGTGTGTGTGTGTGTGTGTGTGTGTGTGTGTGTATTGGTACTGGGGCTTGAACTCTAGGGCTTACATTCTCGCTAGGGTTTTTGCTTAGGGATGGCACCCTACCACTTCAGCCATGCCTCCAGTTCCAGCTTTATGCTGATTAACAGAAGACAACAGTCTGCCCAGCCTGGCTAGCTTTGAACAGAGATTTGCAGATTTCAGTCTCCTGAATAGTTAGAATTACAGGTTTGAGTCACTGGTGCATGCCCTTTTCTCTTTCATTGAACTTTTCTTACGTGTATCCTACATCTTGATATTTCACTGTTTACTCTGTAGTCAAATATTTAAAGTGTTTGCTTTAGTATTCTCTAAACTCATAGGATTACTACTGTTCTATAGTTTTTTTGTGATAATAAAAATGTATTATATCAGTGCTGTCCAATATAGTTGCCTCTAGATAAACGTGGCTATTAGTATTTTGATAACTGAGGGAGTTTGTATGGTTTGGTATGAGACTGGATAGAACTGGGAATTGAACAAAGCATCATGTAGGCTGGGTAAGCACTCTAACATGAGGCAGTCCATACCATAACCCTTTCTTTGTAGTTTGTTTTTTCTAGATAGAATCTTTCTAACTTTGTCTAGGCTAGCAGTAAACTCAAGATCCTCCTGCCTCTGTCTTCAGAATAGCTAGGATTAAGATGTATATATACAATTATGCATGGTAGAAGTAAATTTTTAATTTTAGTTCATTTTATCTTAAAAAGCCACATATGGCTAGTGGCTGAATAGTACAGTTTTTAGGTTTTATCAAATGATTCAAATATAAAACTCATTGTACTTTACTTAATACTTTCTCTCCAACTCACCTTTACAACATTATATAACACCTGAGATTTCTCTTAGCTACTGACATATCCTGGTCTGTTTCTGGAAAATCATTTTTCTTGACTCAACTTTCTCCTTTTGGCACTCAAGGATTGGGTGAGCTTTTAAATTTAGTTGTCATCCAACTGAAAAGGGTCTTTCCTCAATTTTATATTCTATTGCAATTTCAATCGTGACCTTATGCAGAAGACCTCCAATCTAGAATGCTAATTCTGATCCCTATCCAAATCCAATCTAAATTTCAAGTAAAACATTTTATTATAATTTTATTTATTTATTTTAATTTTTTTTTGGTCTGGTTGTGGGGCCTGAACTCTGGGCCTGAGCACTGTCCCTCAGCTCTTCAGCTCAAGGCTAGCACTCTACCACTTGAGCCA
>NW_012267288.1:1158308-1160214 GCF_000151885.1 Dipodomys ordii
AAAAAAAAAAAAAAAAAAAGTTTCTAATTTCTTTTTTGGAATAAATATCCAGCATTGTAAAAAAAAAAAAAAAAAAAGAAAGAAAGAAAGGCTTCTACTATAGAGTATCTTGAGTTTTTGATTAAAGATTCTATAAAGATGTACTATAAATTCAGTGAGAGACTTTAAAGCAAAAAAATTTACATATATTTTGTAAGAAACCTGGAAAGTTGCTATGTTCTTCCAAAGAACACTATCAAATTTAGTTTCAGCTGGGTGTCAGTGGCTCACACGTGTACTACTATGGAAGGCTGAGACTGGAGACTAGGTTCAAAATCAGCCCAGGCAGAAAAGCCTATAGACTCCACTTCTAGCAAAAAGCAAGGCTTAAATGGTGGAGTGCCAGTACGAGCAAACAAGCTAAGGAAAGCATGAGGCATGAGTTCAAGTCCCTGAACCAGCAAAAAAAAAAAAGTTTTAATTAGGAAACAAAGAAAGTTTAAAACATTTTTAAACTTTAAAGAATAAATCTAACCAAATTTACATAATCTAGCATATGGTAGTTTGTGGTCTGTGTGAGTATCTAATGTTTCAGTATGCACAACTGTAATCCTAGCTACTCAGGAAGATGAGATCTAAGGATCACAGTTCAAAGCCAGCCCAGGCAGGAAAGTTCATGGGACTCATTTCCAATTAACCACCAGAAAACCATAAGTGGCGCTGTGGCTCAAAGTGGTAAAGCACTAGCCTTTAGCAAAAGAGGTCAGGGACAGCACGTAAGGCCCTGAGTTCAAGCCCCACGACCAATAAACAAACAAAAAACTAAACCAAAACAGAAGGAAAAAAACCTGTATAATGTAATTTTTATTTGCAGTTACAAAACATGAAGTTACTATAAGGCAGATAGGGACCGGGAATGTGGCTTATTGATAGAGTCCTTGCCTAGCATGCATGAATCCCTGGGTTTGATTCCTAGCTACCACATAAACAGAAAAAGTCAGGAGTGGCGCTGTGGTTCAAGTGGTAGAGCATTAGCCTTGAAGAAAAGAAGCTCATAGACAGTGCCCAGGCCCTGAGTTCAAGCCTCAGGATTGGAAACAAACAAACAAAAAAGATAATATAAGGCAGACAGACACTGTTAAATACAATCCAATTTTAGAGTAATACAGAATACTAAATTTTGGAAGTAGCACTGTGGTGCAAAGTGGTCGAGCACTAGACTTTAGTTAGAGAGCTCAAGGACAGTGCCCAGGTCTCAGTTCAAGCCCCACAACTGACCAAAATAAAAGAATAAAAGAATACTAAAATTTTCATGTCACCAGAGAAAATACAAAATAATCATATTTTATTCAACAGAAAAATCAAAGCATTCCAAATATGAGCTCTCAAGTTTCTATGTGCTTATTTACTATAGTTCACATATTAGTTCTTGAAATAACTTGATACATTTTAGATTAAGCCCATATAGTTAAGGAAAATTTAATTAATATAAGTTTTTAATAAAGCTACTCAATAAAATATTAAGTACCAACTTTATGTACATACATTAAGGGAAGCCAAAATTATAAGGGCACTAACCATGTACTAGTAGTAGTACAATAGACCATTACGGAATTAAGTCCCACTTATGGGTGTATATTTCCATTACAAAAACTAAGAGTTACAACGCCTGGTGCTGATTGCTCAGGCCTGTGTAATCCTAGCTACTCAGGAGAAGTAGCTCAGGCAGAAAAGTCCATGAGAGGGCTGGGAAGGTGGCTCAGTGGTAGAGCACTTGCCTTGCATGCTTGAGGCCCTGGGTTCGATTCCTCAGCACCACATAAGCAAAAAGAAAAAGCCGGAAGTGGTGCTGTGGCTCAAGTGGTAAAGTGCTAGCCTTGAGCTGAAGAGCTGAGGGACAGTGCCCAGGCCCAGAGTTCAGGCCCCA
>NW_012267288.1:1162480-1166362 GCF_000151885.1 Dipodomys ordii
TTTTTCTTTTTGCTTATGTGGTGCTGAGGAATCGAACCCAGGGCCTCAGGCTTGCAAGGCAAGCGCTCTACCACTGAGCCAACTTCCCAGCCCCACATTTTATTATAATTTCAGACTTAATAAATATCAAATTTCAGGTATATATGATTGTCTTTCTCTTCTAGTGTCATTTCTTACAATGATAAAACCCTCTCATGGTTATGCATGCTCAAACTTTCAAAAATTACCCTTAAAATTATTTTTCTTCTCTATATTCTTAAGAACTCAGGAAAAAAATCACATACTTTGACTTCAAGTTCAAATTTTTCTTTACAAATATCTGGCAAACACTATGGTCCAAAAATTGTTTTCCCTGTTTGTCCTATGTTTGCTGGACAATAAAACAAAAACACTACTGTGAATCCCTTCTCTTATGCCTCAAAAAGTATACAAATTCACACATTTCTTTAATAGCTTGTCATTTATCCTTGGTCTGACACTGTCATTCTAAAGTCAGGCTTCTATCAACACCACCAACTTCATCATCTACCATTTCCTCAAAATCTCCACTACAGGCTATCCCTTCCTGAACTTCCTCCTCTTTTGTATCTGTTGCTTTCTGAGCCTACAAAACAATCACTTTTATTGTGTGTGCCAGGCCTAGGGCTTAAACTCAGGGCCTGGATATTGTCCCTGAGTTTTTTGCTCAAAGCTAGCACTCTACCACTTGAGCCATATCTCCACTTCCAGCTTTTTTGGTGCTTAATTGAAGACAAAAGTCTCATGCACTTTCCTACCCAAGGCTGGCATCCAATTGTGATCCTCATTTCTTAGCCTCCTGAGTAGCCTGAGCCACTGACACCCAGATTCCTTTTGTATTCTTGTTAGGCCTCTCTTTTTCTTAAAGAGCCACTTCAAGCATCCTAGGCTTTATGAAATCTTTCATTCCTGCTGTGGCTCTCAGTGGCTTCATCCTACTTTTTTTTTTCTTTTCTGTGCTAGCTCTGGGGTTTGAAGGAAGGACTTGAGCATTGTCCCTGAGCTTCTTTTCCTCAAGGCCAGCACTCTACCACTTGCCACATCTCTACTTCCAGCTTTTTCTGTGATTAATTAAGAATCCCACAGACGTTTTTTTCCCAGGCTATCTCTGAACTGTGATCTGATCTTAGCCTCCTGAGTACCTAGGATTACAGGCATGAACTACCAGTACCCAGCTTCATTCTACTTTTAATTTAATAATACCTTTAGCCACTTACTTTACATTTAGTATATACCATCATGTATTATTCCTAGGTACTACCTTTATCTTAGTGACAATTCTGCCTCCTCAACTAGGACATAAGCTTTTAGAAGGCAGTCTTCTGTTTACTGCCATCCCACCCTGAATGTGCCCGGTCTCATCTGATCTTGGAACCTGAACAAAATTAGTATTTGAATGAGAAAAGGCAAAGGCTTCCATTTTTATATTTGTAACATAAAGTCATAGTGGCACACAACTGCAATCTCAGAGGCTCAGGCATGGGGATTATGAGTTCAAGGTCAGTCTGGTTTCATAATTAGATCTTGGGACAAAAACAACACAACAGAAGCCTTAGTCTTAACTATTATTATAGAAGAAACATAAGAGGTGGAAGTTACATGAAAAAGATTAACATCAGCAATCAGGGACATTAACAATTTAATGGGTAGAACAGGAAATATGGGGAGAAAAGCAATCTGAAATGACAGCAGAGGCTATGGACAAAGGAAATCATAGAATAGAGCATTAATAAACTAACCATTTAAAAACAGAGCAATTTATCATAATATTCATTAAGCGACTTTTAGAATTTTTTAAAATTAATTTATAGGTAGTTCATCCAAGCGAGCAATGAAAATACAAGAGTAAAACATACAGTTTATGGTTGTCTAATCAACATTTTCCCCCAACAGTGGTATCTAATGTAATGAAGCCTGATATTTGTAACAAGAAAAGGTGGCAGCTTATAAGGGAATGAGGAGATATAAAAATACCTAAAATATTACAACAACAGCCTTCATTTCACACAAGTTTATAGCTGACTGTCCTGTGTTGGAAATACAGAAGTGACACTCTTTAGTAAGAGGGTACAGTATGCCCTGTCAGTTCTTTGGGTCATAGCTTAAAATAGCTGAATAGTTTAGGGCCAAGGTAGGCTAGTCCAACACTGTTGTGCTGTCATGGAGCAGTTTAACCCCATAGATGGCAATTTTAAGATCTATCTTGAAACAACAGATTAAGCAACTAGGAAATACTAGCTTTTTAACTTTTAAGTGTAGATAAACTAGCCCTAGATTTTCTCTAAAAACTTAGAGGGGGACATGGGGAGGGAAATCATTCTTACCAAAGAACCATTTTCTATTTTCTACTATACAATTGAGACCTACTTTCAATTAAGAATTCAGCTCCAGTTACCACTTTTTACTTCCAATTAACATGAAAAGAGTATGAGAACATATATGAGGGAAATAGAGTAATTATGTTTAAGTATATTTTTTTCTCAGACACAACAAATTAGGGAAAGGTCAGAACATAGACAAAGAAAAGGTCTGATTCACTTACCTGATTAATTCATAGTATGACTTAAATAAAATAAAATTAAATTAAAAAAAAATAAAAAAAATCCTTATTTATAGAAACAAATCTTGCCAGTGATGGAAAAGAATAATTTAAATAATTTAGAGAGGCATTCAGAGAAGGAAAGGAATGAATTCCACTGTAAAATTATAATCAGAGCTTGATCCTTTTAAAGAATATTGACATTTCCTCTTTGAGATAGTTATTAAAATTTTGCAACTTGAAGTATTTTGTTCTTTTAATTGCATCATCACAATAAACCTTCAAAGCTTATGGCCATATTACTCTTCTAAAAATTAGTGGCTTATTTCATTAACTGTTCATAGCTAATACAGATCTAAAATATTTCCATATAGCCATGGCGTATGGCAACAAATGAAAAATGAATGATACTAAGCAAAAAACAAGTAATGAATAGAGAAAAAAAAAATGTGTGTCCTGCTACTTGCTTAAATAACTGAAGGGTGTAATTACTATTTTGTCATCTCTTAAAAAAACTCAATGTACTTTTATCTGCTTGGGTAGACAGATGATCAGTTCATGATTCAAGCATATTTTGAGCTAGTTTACCCTTGATCATCTTGAAAAGGAAAGAAATAGGTCAAGCAAGCATTCTTCCCTGCTCTCTACCCCCAGGGTTTCAATTCAGGGCAGATACTCTACCACTGAGTACCCAGCCCCAAGCATTTTATTATTTCTAGAGCAAGCAAATACAGGTTGGGATGCCTTTTCTAAAATGCTCAGGACCAGAAGTGTTTTGAATTTCAGGTTTTGTTTTTTCTTTCTGATTCTGGAAATGTTTCATATGTACAACGAGATTTTTGAAAGACCTAGGGTCCAACATGTAATAACTTTCATATTCACTTTCTTCATGTAGTCTAAAGCTAATTTTATATAGTATTTTCATTATGTCTGCATTTTCAGTGACCTGTCACACCAGATGTGGAATTTTTCACTTGCTGCATAAAATTAACACTCAAAAAGTTTCTAATTTCTGGGCTGGGATGTAGCTCAGTGGCAAAGCGCTTGCCTAGCAAGTGCAACGTCCTGGGTTCGATCCCCAGTACCAAAAAAGAAAAGACAAAAAAATACAGTTAAAAAAAAAAAACCCCAAACAAAAAAAAAACCAACCCTTTAAGCCGGGCGCTGGTGGCTCACGCCTGTAATCCTAGCTACTCAGGAGGCTGAGATCTGAGGATCGCAGTTCAAAGCCAGCCCGGGCAGGAAAGACCGTGAGACTCCTATCTCCAATAAACCACCAGAAAACCGGAAGTGGCGTTGTAGCTCAAGTGGTAGAGCGCTCGCCT
>NW_012267288.1:1168602-1180549 GCF_000151885.1 Dipodomys ordii
CCCATCTCCTCCACAAGTTATACTGACATCAAATATAGTGAAAGCAGGGGTTATACTGTGGGGGAGGGACATACAAAGCAACAAAGAGATAATCTTATACCATGAGACTCTTATCTTCAATTAATTACTGAAAAAGCCAGAAGTGAAGCTGTGCTCAAAGTGGTAGAGCACTAGCTTTGAGCAGTTAACCTAGGAAGAGTACCGAAGACCCCGAGTTCAAGACCCACAACTGACAAAAACTGAAACATGGATATGATCATATAAAATGATCCTTACTGAAAAGAACTGCAAGAAATGTTAACAAGAGGGTTTTTTTAATCCTACTGTTTGTAGTTAATGCTTTTTTCTTTCCTTCTTTTTTTTCTTTGGTTTATTCCCTGTTGTCACTGATTTTTTATTTCTGTACTCTTTGTCTTGTATATAAAGTTTATGCGATTTGGGAAAGGGAAGGGGAAATCACAAAGGTGGGACAAAGGGTAAACCAATGGGACAGTGATACTCACTAGACACTGGTGGAAACGAACTTTATAACTTGGAGAGGAGAGTTGGATGGGGGGAAGAAGGGGGAGAAATGAGGGAGGGATAATACTGTTCAAAACTAAATGTACTCATTACCTTACTTATATAACTGTAACTCCTCTATAGCATCTTTACAATAATCTTTTTAAATACAGAAAATTAAAAAAAGAAATTTAAAATGAAACAACTAAGAGTTACAGTAATAAGAGTATGTTGGGGGTTCATAATTACCACATGTAAGAGTATGTGCATGAAGCCGGGCACCGGTGGCTCATGCCTATAATCCTAGCTACTCAGAAGGCTGAGGACTGAGGATCGTGGTTCAAAACCAGCCCACCCAGGAAGGAAAGTCTGTGAAACTCTTATCTCCAACAAACCACCAGAAAACCCGAAGTGGCGCTGTGGCTCAAGTGGTAGAGCACTTGCCTTGAGCTGAAGAGCTGAGGGGCAGCACCTAGGCCCAGAGTTCAAGCCCCACGACAGACAGAAAAAAAAAAGTATGCACACGTCTGTATGCACACACACATGTACACACACAAACATGGCTATATAAGAAAACTGGTGGGGGGGATTGAGGGAGATGGGGGAGGGAAGGAATAGTGAGAGAACAACAAAGGAAGGGGTAACAAAGCTGAACAAGCAATGTTCTCATTGCCTTACTCATGTAACTGTAACCCCTCTGTACAGCATCTTTACAATAAAATAAAATTTAAAAAAAAATCTGAAAGGAACAGAATAGTCAAGAAAAGAATTGAATTCTCAAGCATAGGAGATTTCATATCATTCCCCCATGATTTAAAGTTATACAAAATAAAGTTGCTATACATCTCATTCAATATGACTTTTTTCAAACATAATTTTTCTCATTTAGGAAATTAAACGCCCCTGGAAAGCAGGTGATAAGCAATCCTAGAAGAATAAGCCTCTAAATAGTCGAAGGAAGATTTTCATGGGAACAATATCCTTCTTAATAAGGTATATCCTATGTAAGTACTTGAAGACAAAAATTCACTTTAACCTAATTTCCCTTTTCAATATAATTAATTACAATCTGCTAGTTTTTTTGAAGACATGAGAGAACAGTTCTCCTCAAGCTTCTTCCTTTCACTTATTCCTCTAGATATGGAAACCAAACTTGGTTCTCTATTTACATGAAGGCCCAGCAATACAGATCACATATAAAGCTATTTCTCCTCAAATCTTACTTACATTGTTACCTCTTAATATACTTTCACCCAAAATAATTTTTTTTAACTTTTTAAAGGAGCTGGGAATGTGGCTTAATGGTAGAGTGCTTGGCTAGCATGCACTTAGTTCTATTCCTCAGTACCACATAAACAGAAAAAACTGAAAGTGGCACTGTGGCTCCTGTGGTAGAGTGCTAGCCTTGAGCAAAAGAAGCCCAGGGACAGTGCCCTAAGTTCAAGCCCTAGGACTGGCAAAAAAAAAAAAGCAAAAACACAACAACTTAAAAAAAAAAAGTAAAATTTCTAAATCCATTTTCACTGTAATTCTCTAATCTCTCTAGTCAATAATACCTCCCCATATTGTATTTGTTCACAATAATTATTTGGCTCAAATTCATCAGAAAACTACAAATGTTGAAAAATATATACAATAAGGTATCTAGGTTAAAAGTTGCTACAAATTTCTAAGTCTGTGCCTCTACTATTGAAGGCAAAGAAAACAAAGAAAAAAATCATCATAAAGGGCAAGAAAGCAAAAGGTGTATTTTGGGCATAAATTAAAACTAGAATATGAAATAAAAATTAAAGTATATTGAATTTCAAGTTTTAGTTTGCAAGGTGGAGAAACTGTATCAGTTGGAATAATTGCTTAGCAACCCCATTATTGCCACTAGGGACAGGAGCAAACAAAATTAACTTTATGACCGAACTCCTTTGGGAAGGAAAGAAGTAAGAAAAACTTACCTATAATTATTTTCTTCCCAATAATTTTTTTAACTTGAATATTTATTTAAGCCTGAAGGAGTTAGACCTGAATTATCCTGACTTTGCACATAACTAGAGGTTTAATTTGGGTAAACTGCATATCTAATCTAAGCTTTAGGTTTTTATAAACAAAAAAAAAGCAAAGATGATCTATTCTATTATGGTTTGAATATAAAATGTCCCACAGTCTTAGGTGTTATACATTCCTTGTTTCTCAGTTTGTGGTACCATGTGGGAATTCTAGGAACTTCAGGCAATAGGGTTAGTTGGAGGAAACAGGAACTGGTCCCCATTCCTTTGGCAGTTACACCTAGTTCCCAGGACCTTTTCTGTTTCCTGTCCCAATGTTCTGCCCCAAGCACATGGGCCAAGAAACGACTGGCTAAACCCTCTGAAACTATGAGCCACAATGAATCTTTCCTTTAGTAAGTTGTTTTGTTCAGGTATTTTGTCACAGCAATGATAAAGGTACTTAATATAATCTGTAGCTTAGCACTTAGAATCTTGTCTGAATGACAAAAAATGAAGTTAAATATAACTTCTGGTTTAACCAATGAAGTTAAAAACATTTTTATAAGCCAGATAGCTTATAACATTTGTAATTCTAACTACTCTGGCAGCTGAGACCTGGAGGTTCACAGGTCCAAAAAAGCCTAGCAGATTCTATTTCTAATTAGTCAGGAAAATGCTTGACTGGCAGTGTGGTTCAAGTAGTAAAGCACTAGCTGTGAACAAAAACAAAAAAAGATTAGGCCCTAAGTTCAAGCCTTGGTACCAACATAAGAAAAAAAGATTTTATGGCCAAGTGTGGTGGTTCACACCTGTAATCCTAGCTCCTTGAGAGGTAAAGATTGGAGACACTGGGATGATCCTAGTTTGAAAACAAGAAAAACTGGCAATAAGACTCCTATCTCAGCTGGGAAGGTGGCTGGCTCAGTGGTAGAGTGCTTGCCTTGCATACATGAGGCCCTGGGTTCGATTCCTCAGCACCACATAAAAGCAGAAAAAGCCGGAAGTGGTGCTGTGGCTCAAGTGGTAGAGTGCTGGCTTTGAGCTGAAGAACTGAGGGACAGAGCTCGGCCCAGAGTTCAGGCCACACAATCGACCAAAAAAAAAAAAAGACTTCTATCTCAGCCAAGAAAAACTCTGTGTAATGGCATGCACCTGTCATGTCAGCTAGGCAGAAAGTGTAAATAGGAGACAGATGGCAAAAATAAAGACCCTATCCAAAAATAAAACCAAAGCAAAATGGGTTGGAGGACATGGGTTCAAGTGTCGGAACATCTCAGAACCCAGGCACAAAACCCTGGGTTCAAACCCCAGCATTGCCATTATCCATATACAGAAAAATTATCTTAATACCATTCTGAATCTCAATCCAGATTACTTCCAGGAAAACATTTTTTTTAGCGAGAGGAGACTGCCAGTCCTGGGGGCTTGAACTCACGGATTGGGCACTGTCCCTGAACTTCTTTTTCTCCAGGCTAGTGCAGCTCTACTTTTCCAGGAAAACTTTTTAACACTTCATTTCATGGTAAGAGTCTTAATAATGACTTTGAGATAATGACTATAAAGAAACCCACTAACCCAATGTTTTAAAATAATGCATGAATAGAAATCTGTCACTGAAACAACAGCTTGCTATTCATGGTTACTAAGAGAAAGCAAGCCATGCTATAGTGAGGAGATAGAAGGAAATGGATGACTCAAGTGGGGAAATCCTGGGTTCAGTCACAATGTAAAAGGGGAAAAACTGTGGGCAAGAAATTTAGTGTGGATTTTGCATGAGGGAATAGGTGAGGCAAGGTAAGCACACCTAAGAGTAGCTAGTTTAGGGCTGGCAAGGTGGTTCAGTGGTAGAGTGCTTGCCTTGCATGCATGAGGCCCTGGGTTTGATTCTTCAGCACCACATAAGAAAACAGAAAAAAGCTGGAAGTGGCGCTGTGGCTCAAGTGGTAGAGCGCTAGCCTTACGCTGAAGAACTGAGGGACAGTGCCCAGGCCCAGAGTTCAGGCCCCACAACTGAACCCAAAAAATAAAAATAAAAAAATAAAAGAGTAGCTAGTTTAATCATTTTAGAGATTCTGGGCACAGCTGCTATTCCTAGTTGTCTGGTACCTAGTCCTTGGATGGTATGAGCAAGTAGCCTAAATTGAGAGCCTCATAAAGGAGATGATCAGGATTGGTACTGATTTCTCTGGAAATCATACTGGCAGGACAATTGTTGATATCTATAAGCAATAATATCTCTACTATGGGAGGGACAGTCTTCCAGGTCAGCAGGTTCCCTGTCATGCAAATCATCTGAATACATTAAAAAAAAGCATGCTTAATACACCCAATCAAGGGAATAACTCAAATATTCTTACTGTATGTTTACTGAATACTCACTATATAGCAGCACTGCATTGTTAACAGATATAAAAATAATTATGTAATAGGAAATCAGACTGCAAAATGGTTAAGTGTACAGATACTAATTTAGAAGAATAGGGATAATAAAGTTTACATCTATTTAGCGCTTTAGCTTTACAGAACATCTTCACACATATCCCTCTAGTTGATCCTCAGAAAAGCTGTTTAGTAGGCAGTTTATTACCTTCTTTTACAGGTATTTATGACTGAGAATGGAAAGCTAATGGACATCTACTTGGCATTGTAGATGTAATAAGTTTGGACTAAATGTTATATTGAAAAACACATAGGATTCTTAATAACTAACACAAATTCTTTACTAAAAGCACTTGTAAGTGGTATAATTTTTAAGACATAATTTTCTTTCTTGTAATATATTTATTAGTTTTAGCCATAGCACAAGATAACATCAAAATGATGTTATACATAAAAATTATTATTTTATCTGCCATTAAAAATCAGGAAAATTTTCACATATAGGTGATTTTTAAATTGCTGCATTTTTAGCATTATTTATTTTTAAAAATCCTTTATGGGGACTTTTTAAAAGAATTTTCTCCCTGTGCTAGAGGCTAGAATCCAATATCAAACTGCATTTGTGTCAGAAGTGTAAGGCTAAAATTGTACTCTCCTTGCCTTCATATACCTAGCAGAAAATGCTAAAGATCCATAAGATACTACTTCTCCCATGAGAGCTCTTAGACTACAAATTGGCTATAATATTCTTCACCTCCTAGTACAAGAAGTAAAAAGCTTTCTTCTTTTAACCTGAGGTATGAAGATCCACCCACTTCCAATTATCTAGATTTTACAATTATTCCCTATAGTACAGGTTCACTAGACGTCCAAATGATGAGGCACAAAGGTAATAAAATAGGAAAGTTAATGTGGTTACTAAGAAAATAAGAAAGCAAAATATAGCAAAGACTATGATAAAACAAAACAAAACAAAAATCCTTGAATGAAGATCAGGGACTGGATTTGGAAAATATTCAGAGGTAATACCAAATAGGAGAGGTCTCTGCAAAGTTATGGCAGTTTTTATAGTCACAGGGCTATGCTGCTTGTAAGTAAGCTGCAGAATTTGGTCCTAAGCAAGCATAATCCTTGGTTTGTATGAGCTGGCATAAGACATGGTAGTATGGGCTGAGAATATGGTTTAGTGGTAGAGTACTTGCTAGCATGCATGAAGCCCTGGGTTCGATTCCTCAGTACCACATAAATAGAAAAGGCCAGAAGTGGCATTGTGGCTCAGGTGGTAAAGGGCTAGCCTTGAGCAAAAGAAGCTCAGGGACAGTGCCCAGGCCCTGAGTTCAAGCACAGTACTGGCAAAAAAAAAAAAAAAAAGACATGTTAGTACATATTTGTAATCCCAAAACTTAGGAGGCAGAGGTAGAAGGATTGCAAGCTCAAGGCCTCCCAGAGAAATTAGCAAGACCAAGTCCACAAAAGGCAGTGGTCTCCGACCAAAAAACCTTTTGTCTGTATCCACCGGCAAGTTCATGTGATGTAGTCAGTCAGGTAAAAGCCCAAATGGTCAATGCCCAAGGGCTTAAGGTCCTGGCCTCTATCTTCACTGTTTTTCAAGGCTAGAAATATATGTGCTTATAAGGTGCTGTTATATGAATCGTTTTCTAAAAATTTATATGAATCTTTAATGACTTTAATCCAAAACATGATCCTAAAAGATGAAGAGCATTACATGTCATACCAAATTATTTTCAAGAATTTGCTGAAACAAAGCCAAAATCTTCCATTTTTAAAAATATTAACGTTACTGACATGTCTCACTTAGTTTAACTCTAAATTTGTTTTCTGTTGTTCTGACACGGGATCATGCTATGTAGCCCAAATTGGTCTTGAACTTGTGTTCCTCTTGCTTCCAACTCCTAAGTACTGGGTTAACAAGCATATGTTACCAAGCCAAGTAATGTTTTGTTTTGTTTTTGCTGGTCCTAGAGCTTGAACTCAGGGCCTGGGCACTGTCCCTGAGTTTCTTTTGCTCAAGGTAGCACTC
The DNA here is from genome assembly GCF_000151885.1 of Dipodomys ordii. Taxonomy (NCBI): domain Eukaryota; kingdom Metazoa; phylum Chordata; class Mammalia; order Rodentia; family Heteromyidae; genus Dipodomys; species Dipodomys ordii. The sequence continues at coordinate 1,175,506 of NW_012267288.1, forward strand.
TGACACATGAGCCACAGCTCCACTTCTGGCTGTTTCTGAGTAGTTTAATGGAGATAAGTCTCAAGGACTTTCCTGACTGAGGCAGACCTGGAACCATGATCCTCAGATCTTAGCCTCCCGAGTAGCTAGGATTACTCCAGGATTACTGAGTAGTAAGGTGTGAACCACCAGAACCCGCCAAGTAATTAGTTTTAAACTAATATTAGTAAAAGGTACTTTCCCTGAGTCTAATAGCAGAGACAGCTTGCTACCTATTTCAGAGCTTACCACAACCTGCTTACAGAATGAGATTTGTCTTTCAGTTTGCAAAGTATGCATACTTATCACTACCAGTATAGACAGCTGCCCAAGAATACTTTAGAAAGCACTGAAGCTATGTCAATATTTTGGGAGTTTGTTTTTATTTGTCATCCATCCTGGGGCTTGAACTCAGGCTTCTGAGTGCTGCCCTTGAGCTTTTGTACCCAAAGCTAGTGCTCTACTACTCTGAGCCACAGCTCCATTTCTGGCTTTTTGGTAGTTAACTAGAGATACGAGTCTTATAAGCTTTCCTTCTCAGGCTGGCTTTGAACCACATTCCTATCTCAACCTCCTGAACAGCTAGGATTAAAGGCATGAGCCACCAGTACCCAGCCTATCTCAATACTTTAAATTCAAAAATCAAATTTTGTTTTTGGCCTAGGATGAACATGGAAATGTGAAGAAGTGCCTTAAGTTTTTTTTAAATACCCCAAACTTGGTTGATACCCTTGACTCTTAACGTTGAAAGAACAAGGTGAGAAATGAATATAACATAATCCCCTCAAATTTTTCCTTTCAAATCTTCCTAAAGAGTAATGCATATATGTAACTGTGTATATGAGTATTTATATACCTACATGTATACATACATAGATAAACACATAAAGCCAAAAATAAACTCAACCTCATGTTTTGGAAATATAGGCTAAATTAATTTTATTCTAGTATACTGAGAAAATATAAATACTAGTTTCTATAAAATATAGATTGCTCTTCAATTCCCTTTGAAAATTTGTGATCAGAGGAATTAAAAAAAAACACTTAAAATTCTTCATGGAAACTATGATTCATTTGTTCTCAACATTTATGAAGAAACAAAAGGAAAACTATGAAAGATTTTAGGTCTTTTCCCAATCTCCCTGGGCATTAATTCTGTAACACTGGATAAAGTATTTAAACTTTCTGAGTGTTGATTTTCTTATCTATTAACATGACTAGAAATTGAGTGATTTAGCTCAGGGAGTATATGTCATGTGCTAAGGTATGTCTTGTATTCAACCTCAAATCACTAAAACACACAACAAAACACATACACTCAAAACTCAAACGTGAACCAGGAATGTAGTTCAGTGTTAAGGGTGCTTGCCTAATATGTGCTAAGTTCTGAACAAAAAACCACACACACACACACACACACACACACACACACACACGACCAATAATCTAAAATTGAAATAAAACAAAACTTACCTAGGTAGAACAAAGTATAATACCTGATCAATACAGCACAAAAAATGCTTTATTTCTCTGCCTGATATATAGATTGGTAGAGACTAAATATATTATTTACTTATTTGTTGGTATTAAGAATTTGAACTTAGAACCTTGAGCCACATTCCCAACCTTCTTTGCTTTTGGTTATTTTTCAGACAGGATTTCACATTTCTGCCTAGTGCTGGCTTTGAACTGTAATTCTGTTTCTTGAACAGTAGGAACACCTGGCTTGTTTTGTTAATATGGGGAGAGGTCTGTCTCACTAACTTTTTACTAATGATCCTTTACTATGATCCCCGAGATCATTGCCTTCCTAGCTGGCCTTGCTTCTTATTTATTCACTGGAAAATAATGTCACAGTGCCACTGGTTTCACCTGAACTAATGTTACATAAAAATGGCATGCAAGTCAAATACTGGTGGCTCACACCTGTAATCCCAGCTACTCAGGAGGCTGAGATCTGAAGATCACAGTTTAAAGCCAGCCTGGGTAGGCTTATCTCTAATAAACTACCAAAAAAGCTGAAGTAGAACTGTGCCTCAGGTGCTAAAGCACTAGCTTTGAGTAAAAGCAGCTCAGGGACAATGTCCAGTTCTTGAGTTCAAGCCCAAGGACATACGCACACACATGTACATGTGCGTACGCACGTACACACACGTACACACACATACACACAACAGCTATACAAGAATAGCTAAGAAACATTATATGCATATAATTTTTAGCATCTTTGGGTTTTCTTAACTTTATTTCTCTCAAAAAACTGAATATAAATTCATATTCAAAATATAGCATATCACGCCAGGAGCTGGTGGCTCACATCCATGATCCAAGCTACTCAGGAGGCTGAGATCTGAGGATCTCAGGCCGGGCAGGAAAGTCCATGAGACTCTTATCTCCAATAAATCATCAGAAAACTGGAAGTGGCTCTGTGGCTCAAGTGGTAGAGCGCTAACCTTGAGCTGAAGAGCTGAGGGACAATGCCCAGGCCAGAGTTCAAGCCCCACAACCAAAAACAAAAGAAAGAAAGAAAAAAAATACATATGGCATGTCACATTTTGATTAAGAAGCAAGTCATGAAATTCAAGTTTTATGAAAATACTTGCTTTGGAGGTTAAATACTTAATGAAAATAAACTGTAAGACTTCTGTATGGTTTGTATTTTGCAATGCTTTTGAAATCTGATTCAAAATTAGCTTGTGTAAAACCACATTTAATCAAGGAAATGTTTTTCTACCCTTAAATACTCAAATCAACACAGGATATCAAAGTAATTTTTTTTAAGGAAGAAAGAAAAGAAAAAAACCCTTTCTGTAGTTGGGCACAATGGCTGTAGTTCTAGGAACTTGGGAGGATCACAGATCAAGACCAGCCTGGACAAAAGTTTAAGAGATTCCATCTCAACCATGGTAGTAAGAGACTATCATTATAGCTACATGGGAAATATAAACAGGAGGACTGAGGCTCAGGCCAGTCCAAGGGAAAAAAACACAAGACCCTATCCCAAAAATATTTAAAGCACAACAGGTTGGAGGTGTGGCTCAAGTGCCTGCCTACCAAGCAACCTAAGTTTGAACCTAAGTTCAAACTCCAATACCACCCCCAAAAAAAAATCCTAATTTTTTTATATTCTAATTACTTTTGTGGCATCTAAGAACATTCCCTTCAAGTCAGGCAAGGAATAGAACACTAAGTTCAAGATATAGAAATCAATGTCTTACTGTATATATTACCATACTGTAATTATAAGAATATAGTTAAAATATTAATGCTTAGCTGTAAAGTCACATTAGAGTCCTCTTTTCCTAGACCAGTATTTTAAGGTTTATTTTCTTAAAGGTAAAAATTATACCTCTATATCTTATTGGCTATAAATAAGACCTTGATCAAAGTAAAACTAATTTCTAATGGCTTGGCTTCCCAACTTATAAGTTGAGGTCACCACCATTACCATCTTTATAGAATTACAGAAAAATAAATGTATTAATATCTAAGCAGTACTTAAATACAGTATCTGTCTGATATATAAGAGAAAACCCCTCATACAAAGGGCAAAGGGGGAATGCAACAGTGATAATCAAAAGCAATATGTTGGAAATGATCTATATATCTTGGAGGGAGATGGGGGAGAGAGAAAAGTGGGAGAAAAATAGAGGGTGTAACAAGTTCAACAAGAAATATACTCACTACTTTACTTATGTACATCTAACCGCTATGTACATCACCTTGACAATTAAAAACCGAAAAAGAAAAATAGAGAGAAAAGCCATAAATTATCATAATGATTACAGGAGACTGACACTTTAGTACAGAGGGAGTACACAGACAGTAAGTGGTAATAAAGTACAGAGTTCTAGCACTAGAGATGTTTACATCTGGCTCCACAAACTACTATGTGTCCTTGACCAACTTATTTACCTCACCAGATTTGTTTTTACACCTGAAAGGAGGCATGATAGGATATGTACCTTATAATGTGTTCTGAAGATTAAGTAAGTTACTGTATCAAGTGCTACATACATTATCTAGTACACTATAAACGTAGTAAATGTCAGCCAAAATATAAACAATATAAGGATTAAAGAAGTATCCTTTTACTACCTGTGTCATTCACAAAAACAAAACAAAAAAATGAACAAAACAAAACTGCATGGCTTCTTGTCCCATTAGAACATTATCGAAGCAGCAATTCAGTTCCCTAACATTCAGCCTTAGAAGGAACACATTAATTGCACTATGTAAATGCTGACTCCCTACCTGGTAGCAGAATTCATGGATGGAGTTCACTAGCACGAAGTCTAAAAAAGTCTACAAGAAGTCTACAAGAGATCACTAAAACCATTTACCCGTTCTATCACTAAAATTAGTATTAACATGGATAGTATTAACATGGATAGAAAACTAAAATCACAAACAAATTTCCAATTCAATAAATATACTGTCATAGTTTACAGTATGTATGACAAATGCCTGCCAAATGTTTGTGTTTTAAGTTGGTTCTTACATACTTACATATTTGAGAAACAGAGGATTTATAAAAACACCGTAAGTATTATTTCTCCTATTATAATTTTTCCTATATAAACTCAGTCAGACATTTGTCTAATCTTTTCCTCTTCAACTCCCTAGCATAGACATCTTCAACTACACCTAAGCAAGTGGTTTTTTTCTTAATTTAATTTTTATTTTGTTATTGTGAAAATACTGTACAGAGGGGTTACAATTACATGGGCAAGATAATGAGTACATTTCTTATCAAGCATTGTAGCCTCTTCCTTTGTTTCCCCTTCCCATCCCTTCCCATCCTGCCCCCATTGCCAACCCACCCAACCCTCCCCGCCCCCCCTCACCAAAGCTGTAAAGTTCATTTTCAACATAACAACTTGTACTTCTCATTGTTGCAATGGGTCCACCTGTATCCCTATTTAAACGACTTGTTTTTCCCCTTCCCCTCCACAAATTATACCGACATCAAATACAGTGAAAGCAGGGGTTATACTGTGGGAGAGGGGCATACAAAGCAACAAAG
>NW_012267288.1:1180869-1283037 GCF_000151885.1 Dipodomys ordii
TGGTCTTGTTTGTAAACATTTGGGTAAATGCCCAAAAGTGGGATTGCTGGGTCATAGGGGAGCTCTATGTGGAGTCTTTTGAGGAACCTCCATACTATTTTCCAACAAGTTTACACTCCCACCAACAATGCAGTAAGGTTCCCTTCTGTCCACATCCCCTCCAGAATCTGTTGTTATTAGAGTTCTTGATTTTTGCCATTCTAACTGGGGTACAACGGACAAGGGTCTCATATCTAAAATATACTTGGAACTCAAAAAATTAAATCCTCCAACAACAAATCTTCAAAGAAACAACTGCCCAATAAATAAGTGGGCTAAAGACTTAAAGAGAAACTTCTCTGAAGAGAAAAGAAGGATGGCCAATAGACACATGAAGAAATGCTCAACCTCCCTAGCCATAAAAGAAATGCAAATCAAAACAACACTAAGCAAGTGTTTTCTACACTTCCCTAGCCCCACACCAGTCACCAATTACCACACTACAGATCATTATGCAGTTTCTAATATTCCTGTGTAATAAGCAGCTCTACTTTTGTGAACAAAAAGCTATGATGACTGGACTCATTATTTACAGAACTGTACTAGGGCCCTTTGACTGGCAACATTTTAAGGCATCTACATAACTTCCAGGGAATAGAATCAAACTGGAATCTTTACGTTCTTCCAAGGTCTCCTCAGATCTCCCTTCATTGCTAAGCTTCTCACCTGAAACAGTCTACCAAAATACACAAAATATACAATCAGATACAAAAATCTTTTTTCTACTTTATCAATCACTTTCCTATGTGATTACAAACTTTCATTTCTTGAAGCATGTATCTTGAATCTATAGGATCTCTTCATCTCATTTTCCCATGTTCTGGGAAGTATGTAAAACAAGTATGAGAGTTCATACATGTTCTCTAACTTTGTACTTTCTCCTAGTTAAGTAGCAAGATTATGTATTTTCTAAACAATGTTCAATGGAAATAGGAGCAAATATATAGGGAATATATATGTAGCATATAGTTCCTTCCTAAATGACATTTACAGTTCCAGTACAGATATGCCATTATTTCTGATCAAATATTAATTTTATGTTTATAAAATAATTAAATTTCTGACCTCAAGTGAAATCACAAACTGAAAATTGTCCTCCTCTTCCTTTTGGCCTGGTAGACTTTCAGTCATCCCATAAGTTCCAATTCAATTATCATATTCTCCATGGAAACATAGCTACAGCCATAAAAATGGAACTAGTTTCTCTTTCCCATGGGCCTCTATGACACTTCACTTACAGTTTTTATAAACCAAATGTCACACAGTAATCTCATTAACTATAGTACATTATATTTCATTGAGTCTAAGACACAAGTGACCATAAGAAAAAAATTGCTATGAAAGGTCTTTAAGTTGTATGCCAATTTCAATGATGCCAAAATGTAAAATCACTTCCTTAGAAACAAAGAAATAAAGTGTCTTGTGCAACAGATTTTATATTCTGTAAAGGTAAAAAATATGTCACTTTAGTTTCTCATACCTACTACAATGTTTGACACATAGTACAGGAAAAGAACAAGGCTTTTCAAATCTTTACCATTTCCTTCATGTCAATAATCTTGTTTTTCATATTTAACAACCATGTACTTCACTGCAATAGCCAATACTTCAATAACATCCTTCTAACTAGGTTCCTGATTTCCATCTAACTTTCTCACACTTTTTTGAGACAAGGTCTCTCTATGTAACCCAGGCTAGTCTCAAATTTCAGCCTCCTGCCAGCGGGCTGGAATTACATATAGGCAAGGCCACCATACTCAGCTATATTTTATTCTATAGAAATATTAATAAATGTTTTTGCATCACAATATTTCCATTCACTCTTTTTATAAAATAGATTCAGGTTATTTGAATTTATTTTTATTGTTTTGGTAGAATCTCTTCTTCAAACAAAATGTTAGGAAATAACCACACAACTTCTCTAGCTTAAGTAGGGATGGCATGCTGCTCACTGAATAAATCCTCTGTGGCTCTGTGACACCTTTATGCCCCTATGGAACACAAAACAAACAAACAAAACAAAACAAAACAAAAAAAAACCACTTCTGTGGTAGCTATAAACTTCCAGGTGAGAGCTTTTTGCTTCTCCACTATTGGTCCCTGTCAAACCATTTCAAGTTCAACAACTTGACTCAAGACACCTCTCTTCACCCTTCTATTCCCACAGGCACAAATGTTCACCTTTCAAACCAATCACTGAGGACTATTTCAAGTCCTATCTCTACCACAGAAAGCTTTACTTGTATTCTCCAATACACTGATATTATCTGTTGTTATGCAGTTACAGCTGCTATATAATTATTTCATGCACATAAGCCTCATCTCCCTGACAAAAGCATCCTTTGAGGGCAGGATGAGTATTTGTCAGAATCTTGAACAAAAAGATCCTTAGTTTTATTACACAGAAACATGCCACTGTAGTATACCTCCCCCCATATCCTTGGTTGTCCCTCACTGAAGCTTTCTGATATTTCTCTTATATAAACCTCACATTTACCTTGGACACATAACTCATACTAACATCCATAGGTAGAATAACTTTCTCCCACTTTACTATGTCATACTTTCCTAGTGGGTATTACTATGCAGAGATTTTATGAAGTTATCACTTTCCATATACAGGTTTTTAAAAAAATAAATATTCAAAGTTTTTCTATGCATATTAGTTGATCTAATCTTTACAACTTTATGTAAATAGGGAAGAAATTAATAACTATTTTCCAAACTCTAATTATAAAGTTTTCCGAGGACAAATTAATGAAACAGCTAAGTAAAAACTCAGGTTTTAAGTTTTAGTTCTGTGTTCTACTAAGTTTCTGAGAACCAATGTAATTTAGCTTACTTCTTGAGTGACATCTCTGATCAATCAAGCATATTTCCCACCTCCCTAACCTTATTATCATCCCCAAAGAGGACTTTCCTATACTTTAACTACTAGTTTTACTGCCCCAAAATGTAGGATTTTTTTTTTTTTTTGGTCAGTCATGGGTCTTGAACTCTGGGCCTAAGCACTGTCCCTCAGCTCTTCAGCTCAAGGCTAGCACTCTACTACTTGAGCCACAGCTCCACTTTCAGTTCAGGTGGTTAACTGAGTCTCACAGACTTTCTTGCCTGGGCTGGCTTTGAACCATGATTCTCAGATCTCAGCCTCCTGAGTAGCTAATATTACAGGCATGAGCCACAGGCGCCCAGCTTTTATACTGGATTTTAAATGCTTTTTAAATCACCTTTGTGCTAGATATTATGAACACTCCTCATCCCCACATTCTGGATTTGTATATTCCACAGAGTAAATTAGCAAGTTAAAGCTTTGAGCGCTTTCCAGAGTTCAGTCTCAGAATCCTAGACTGTCCCACTGTTCTCTAATTCCACTCAAGAAAAAGCAATCACATTGTTCAGACTAAAGTATCATTATCATAAATGAAATTGTAATTAAAAAGTTAATGAGATACAATGGGCACTGAAGTATATGTTTAAAATACTAAAGCTTTGGTACTCACCAAATTAAAACGTAAACAACAGAAAAATGGAACCTAAAAGAAGCCTTAAAATAATGGAGAACAAAAATACATTAACTTCTAAAGTATTGCATACATTACATCTCAGAATTTATACTAATTATATTGCTTCTGACAAAAGGTGTATAATCTTTAATCCTTCCAATCACATAAGTTCAATATTTATAGAATATTTATATACAGTACTCTGACTATAAACTAGACAGAAGTATAGAACGACATATTAAATATTTACAGTTTTAGAATTATAACTCAATCTAAAAAAAAGAATTATAACTCAAATAAAATCTTCTATATAGTACAAGAAATTCTATATAATATCTCTTACAGATGGACATTCAATTTTTATTAATTCATTACACAAATTTTTCTTGTGTGTACATAATGTTTTCTCACGGCAAACAAAAACCAAAAAAAAAAAAAATCAGTTTAAAAAAATCTCAGAACTAGGAAGGTGGCTCAGTAGTAGAGTGCTTGCCTTGCACGGATGAGGCCCTGGGTTTGATACCACATAAGCAGGTAGAAAAAGCCAGAAGTGGCACTGTGGCTCAATTGGTAGAGCACTAGCCTTGAGCTGAAGAGCTGAGGGACAGCGCCCAGGCCCAGAGTTCAGGCCCCACGACCAGGGGGAAAAAAAATCTCAGAAGCCGGGCACTGATGGCTTACACCTGTAATCCTAGCTACTCAGGAGGCTGAGATCTGAGGATCATGTTTCAAAGCCAGCCTGGGCAGGAAAGTCCATGAGACTCTTATAAACCACCAATAAACTCCAATAAACCTACCAGAAAACTGGAAGTAGCGCTGTTTCTCAAGTGGTAGAGCACTCGCCTTGAGCTAAAGAACTGAGGGACAGTGCCCAGACCCAGAGTTCAAGCCTCATGACTGGGGGGAAAAAAATCTCAGTTAAAGAAACAAAAACAAAAACAAAAACAAGAAACACCACTCTTTGATTATAGCTAGTATGAAGGATTTTCCACATTTCATATCAGGAATCCTCTTTACTATGCTTGCCAGTTTGTCGACATTCCAAATAAAATGTGCAACCCAGTACTGTAGAAAATACTGCAGAAGTGGTCTGACAAATACCATGTACAGAAAAAAGTTTTCCTCTCAGTTCATATTAAGCCCATTTTCCCAAGTCCTACTGCAAGCTGTTTTTAATCCTATAGGTGTATGTCACCTCAGAGGATCTTAACTGTAGAATTTACCTTCCCAGCATTCCAGCCTATTCAATTTCCTGTTGTATTACAGCAATATCCCAGTTTTCTAAGCTTTTAATTTAAAAAAAAAAAAGGGGGAAAAAAAGAAAAAGAAAAAGCTCTCCTTCAGCTTGGTATTAGGGGTTGGGAAGGAAGTGAGGGAAAGATACACAGGACTGTATCAAGGATAAAAATCCCATGCCAAAATACTAGACTGTTACTGAGGTGGACAGTCAACACTTTTCATCGATTATGCAACCAGATAGAGCCTTTAAAAAGTCATGACTAAAAATACTGAAATCAAGACATAATTTGCTTGGTACACTCATCAGAAAAATCTTTAAAAATGAACACGTAAGGGCTGGGAAGATAGCTCAGTGGTAGAGTTCATGCCTTGCAAGCATGAGGCCCTGGGTTCGATTTCTCAGCACCACATAAACAGAAAAAGCTGGAAGTGGCGCTGTGGCTCCAGTGGTAGAGCGCTAGTCTTGAGCTGAAGAGCTGAGGGACAGCGCCCAGGCCCTGAGTTCAGGCCCCATGACCGGCAAAAAAAAAAAAAATGAACACGTAAATCTAGTTTCTTACTGTGCCCATACTTTGATCCAAGAAAAATGTCTCAGGCTCAGCAACTTGAAAAATTCAGGGACTCTTAAGGATAGCTATACAGATGATCTGTCTATAGTTTAAGATGTTTTGAAAAAGTGAGATGTTTACCGATGCTCAACTTTCTGGCCTTTGTTCTTATGTTTCATAATTTTACTTTTTGTTGTTGTTGTTTTAACTATGTTGGGTTTTGAACTCAGGATCTTGAGATCACTAGATGCTTGCTTGGCTGGTGATCTACCACTCAAGCCACACATCTAGCACTATGATGTGTAATTTTGAAGTTAATGATACTAACCTAAAACTATATCTGAAATGAAGTTCCATCTGATCAAAGATGACAATCATCCATATCATCATACTTCCAAAAATACCCCTAAATGTACACTACCTTCCCATTTAGCTTGAACAACTTATCTCAGAAAGTTATAGTACTAGTCATCAGTCAGAACTACATTTTTCTTGCAGAACAGAAGCAGGAAGGAAAAGTTCTGCCTTTTCATACCTTCTCTGGCATAATTTTACTCAGTGAGTCTCTCTCTTTGATTTAAAGCTTTCAAGTTGTTTAAAATAATTTTTATTTTTAAATGTAATATTATTATTATTAAGTTATACCGAGGGATTACCATTTCATAAGTCAGATAATGAGTACATTTCTTTTTGGACACTGTCACCCCTCTCCTCTTCGCTTTCCCTTCCTGTCCTTACCCACAAATGTTTAAAGTAATTTTTAAACCTGACAACAGTTTGTTTTCCTGACATTATTCTTAAAATGTCATACAGGGTTTTTTTTCATTCTTAATCCTAGATTCCTCCTCATATCTCCCACATAAGTATTTTAAGAACTAAGCTTAATGTAGAGTTCTCCAAACAGCTATACTAGTTTTAATTTACCTCTTCTATTAACACTTTTGGTCATAATCTTCTGAGTAGCTCATATTGTTAGAGCAAGGAAACCTTGTCTGCACAGTCAATATTTCAATTCTTGAAATCACCTACACTTTTTTTTTTTTTGGTTGGTGTGGGGCCTGAACTCTGTCCCTCAGCTCTTCAGCTCAAGACTAGTGCTCTACCACTTGAGCCACAGAGCCACTTCCAGCTTTTGCTGCTTATATGGTGCTGAGGAATCTAACTCAGGGCCTCATGCATGCAAAGCAAGCACTCTACCACTGGCCACCTTCCCAGCCCTCACCTATACTTTTAATGTTTCATGAAACAACAAAAAAATTAGTCTATATCTGTGAATGGCTTTATCCTTGTAGCCTCTTATGCACTATGAACAATAACAGAATTGAAATTAGAGAAGATATTCAGTCATGGCTCTCCCACTTTCAGTAAGTCCACCGCATTGACCAAGTATGGTATAAATAAATAAGTCCAAAAGAAAAATATGTAATTCTCATGCACACATTACACAATTGAGTTGATATAGAAAACCAATCTGTCAGTCCAGTGTTAGCATCAATTGTTTCTGTTTTGTCTTGTTTTGCCAGTCCTGGGGCTTAAACTCAGGACCTAGGCATTGTCCTTGAGCTTCTATTTTTTTTGCTCAAGGCTAGCACTCTACTGCATGAGCCACAATACCACTTCTAGCCTTTTCTATTTACATGGCACTGAGGAATCAAACCCAAGGCTTCATGCATACTGGGCAAGCACTCTACCACTAAGCCACATTCCCAGCCCAGCATTAGTTGTTTTTAAAAACTGTTGTGTAAGTTGGGTGCCATGACTCTGCCCCTCAGTTCAAGCTCCAGAACTGGTACACACACATATGCCAGCTGTTTTCTTGCCCTTCATTTTGTAAAATTATGTATCCTAAAAAGAAAAATAGTGCTAAAAGCAAAGTATGGGCTATAGGTGTGGATCAGTGGTAGAGTGCCTTGCCTAGCAAGTGCAAAGTCAAGTTCAATTCCCAGTACCACCAAAAAAAAAAGTGACTATTATTGTTTTTTCACTTTGCTAACAAAAGACTTGGGTCACAAACCCCAAAATATGGTGGAGAAAGAAAATCAGACAGAAGTCAAGATTATAGCCCTCAAATTGCCACAAAATACAAGTCATTCAACTTTTCTGGGCATCAATTTTTTATTTTTATTTTATTTTTTTCAGAAACAGGGCTAAAGAATGAGAATTGAAAGTAGAACCTGAATTAATTTTAACTTGCGTTCCCAAGTACAATTTCATTAAACCTTCATCTAGCCTCATACTTACATAAGCAATTTGTTTCAACAGGTTTCCTTGGACATACTTTTCTATTCACTAAGTAGTAAATGTATGTATTATGACCATCTTGGATCAGAAGAGCACACACCTGATATATACAGTCTGTTAGCAGGCCAAGTGTACCTTCTATACTATCCATCCTTAATGTGTTATCTCCAAGTAATTAAAAAGACACTTGAAAATCGGATCCACATTTCTGCTTTCATTTAAAACACTAAAATACCTTTATAAAGAGACGTCAGCAGCAATTTCAAAAGGTCACAACTGTAACCCATAATACGAAGATCCTTCCCAACTAAAATGTTATCATTTTATAAATCTGTGTTATTTCTGTAAGATCTACATATGCCGCCTTTCCCTATTTTCCTTCCTCCTCAAACTTCCTTTTCTTCCCCTCAACCTATTTTTATGCTTGACCTAATACTCTTTTAGTATTAGAATTTGAAAAGCCATCAAATTCTACAAGTTTAAGGTCACAGCTTGGGCTACATAGGAGTTTGAGGACAGTGGGGACAGGACCACATACATAGCAAGACTAAATACACACCAAGACTATGTCTCAGAAATAAATAAATAAACTAAAAAGCACACCATTCATTAAAACTATGTTTCCCTGCTCCTTTATCCTTTAAAAAAGACGCCCACTTTAAAAATTAATGTGGCTCTATATTGAGCACTTTTTGTCTTCCATAGGAAAAAAGTAATTAAAATAACTTGGTAATTCAGAACCTAAATCATTTATACAGTGTATAAGATATAAATTCCTTATAATTAAGTCCAATCTGTAACATATTTGAATATTTTAGAGAAATAAAATTACAGGAGTAAAGCTGACTTATTTGAAAAAGAAATAATCATCCACAAGTGTAGTTCTATGTGTATAAGTACATAAACTTTAAAAAATATGATCTTTAAGATGCCTACTAGGTAATTCCAAACCAATACAATGTATAAGGCCATGGAAAACAGTATCCGTATTAAACCTCATATTGATTTTCTATTTTTAGAAAAAAGAAAGCTAACTATAAGAGATTAATTCTATTAGATCAAATTAGGTTTCAAATTAAATATAAATTTCAGTTATGTTCACTGGTCCTCATTTTTACCAGAAATAAAGAACTATACCTTCTAACTAATCACACTATATCTCTAGGTTTCTCAATGTAAGAATTAGGTAAGAGAGTAGAAGAATTAGGTGAGAAACCCAAATTCTTTTTCACGAATTTGGGTAGGCTTTTAATTTCTTTTTGTAATGATCACACATACCATATATATATATATATATATACACACACACACACACCATATATATATATATATATATATATATATATATGCCCCTCCTTAGACTAACTTTGGATTTACTTATTTTTGCAATGTTGCGATTTGAACTCAGGGTCTCATACTTTGGAAATTTAAATTTCTTAAAACAATCAGCAGTATCTTATTAAGTCTAAATTTCCTATGTGGGAAAACTAGTATATAAAACATTGAAATTGACAAAGAAATTCATGAAGCAAAAGAACTATAATGTGATAATTCAAATTACTAGTCACTCCCAAGTGAATTACAGATTTAGATAGCAATAGTCCCTAAATGTTCTCAATTCTTTAATGACCATAACTCATGAAATTCACTTTATGCAGGGATGCTTGGTAACAAGAAGACACAGTGAAAATAATGGCAAAATTTTCACTGTCTTCACTTAGTTAAAATAAAGGAGGTTCTTAAGGCAGAAACGGTTGCTGTCTTCATGCTAAGTGTTCCTACTTTCCTTCAAACTGAATCCCAATAAGGAAACAAAAAAGTATAAAGGATATGTATTTAATTCCTAGTATTACCCTAACTAGACCTGGAGATTTATTTAGATTTTCAAATAACGCCAAAGCACAGAAACACATTTTGCTGAATACATTACTAAGACAAAAGCAGTTCTCATTTCATAAAACTAGTATGAAGTTCCCTAGCTTTAAATTTCATTTGACTTACAAGATTTTTTTTCCTGTATCTGTCTAAATCATTCAGATATCCCCTACCTTCTGAAGAGTGAAATGGGAGGGATGGTAGAAAAATTTAACCCCTTTCTTTGAACTAGCTGTTAGTCTGTCATAGGCAATTAAAGATTTTTTTTTTCAAACCTTGGTAATACTTGTCATGAACATGTTCTAGTATGTGAAAGCTAAAAATTTATTGCAGGAAAAACAAATAATACAGAGACTACCAAGACTAGGAAAAAATGAGGAAAAAATTATAAACAGGTACAATGGTTCAGGGCACAGGAGGAGGTGGACAGAAGGCATACTATCTAATAGTCTACATCACAGTACATTAACTATAGTTAACAACAATTGAGTATTACAAAATACCTAGTACAGAGTATTTTGAATGGTCCCTACACACACACAAAAAGCTGTGTCTGAGGTAACAGATATGTCAACTACCCTGATGTGGTCATTACACAATGCATACATGTGTTAACATGTCACACCGTATCTTATATGTATAAACATGTACAAATATGTGTCCATTAGAATAAAATATATACCTTTAAAAACAAGTGAGGTACTAGTTGCCCACGCCTGTAATCCTAGCGACCCAGGAGGCTGAGATGTAAGGATTGCAATTCAAAGCCAGCCAGGGCAGAAAAAAAGTCAACATGAGACTATCTCCAGTTAACCACTCACAAACCAGATGCTGCAGCTCAAAGTAGTACAGTGCTAGTCTTGAGCAAAAGAGCTAGGGACAGTGCCCAGGCCCTGAGAGTTCAAGGCTCATAACCGACAGGTAAAACAATTTATTAATGTATTAGGTTTAATTTATTTCTACAAATTAAATACCATTCTCCTAAAAGGAAAATATGAAATTACCAAAGAAGTACTTAAAAACAAAGAAAACTGCTGGGCAGCAGTGGCTCATGCCTGTAATCCTAGCTCAGGAGGCTGAGATCTGAGGTTTGCAGTCCAAAGCCAGCCTGGGCAGAAAAGGCCCTGAGACTCTTATCTCTAATAAACCACTCAGAAAACCGGAAGTGGTGCTATGGCTCAAGTGGTAGAGTCTAGCCTTGAGCCAAAGAGCTGAGGGACGGAGAAAAAACAAAAAACAAAACAAACAAACAAACAAAAACGAAGGAAATTTGAGAATGGTGGTGTATGCCTGTATCCCTAGCACTCAGGCTGAGGCAGGAGGATTCTGAGTTATAGAATGGCCTGGGCTACACAAAGAGACCCTATCTCAATAAAAAAAAAAAGGGGGGGGGGGAGAAGGGGTTGTGCCAAGGGCTGGTAGCTTCTGCCTATAATCCTACCTATCCAGAATCAAAGCCAGCCAGGCAAGAAAGTCTGTGAGACTCTTATCTCCAATTGGTTAAAAAGCCACAAGTGGAGTTGTGTGGCTCAGTGGTATAGTACTAGCCTTGAGTTAGTAAAGGCCAGAGACAGCACCCAAGCCAAGTCCAAGCCCAAGCCCCAAGACAGGCACCAAAACAAAACAAAAAACAAGTGGGGTGCTGGTAGCTGGCATAAATAGGTCTGAACTTCCAGCCTAATTATCTGAAGACCATCAAATATTTGGTATTCTACTTGCAATGTCTTTAAAACATAAAGCCAGAAGAAACAAATGGTAAGAGCAATTTCATTAGCTCCATTCATTATACCAGGGCATTAATCCCAATCTGCTATTTTTTCCATCACCCTGTAAAACCCCTGCTAAGCTAAAATAATAGTAGCATAAGATCCACAAACTAGGCTTCGATTAATTACTGACTTAAACTGCTGATTAAATACTGACTTACAGAAATCAGAGTTAATTTCTTTGGTTTTTAAAAGGCATCTGTATTTTTTTGTAATATATGTATTTTTTAGTAGTTGAAATGGTTAGAACATTAGCTCTACAACATAAACAAAACTTAAAATCTTTGGGTTTCAGAAAACACAATCTATGTAAAGTTCAATTGTCCTCAGATACTTAAGTGGAGCTCCTATAGCATGTACATTCATTACGTAAAAAATTTACCATTAAAGGAATAACACAGTGAGAGGACTAAGCACCCAGTAACCCTTTCAACATATATTTGTATTAATGAGCAAAATTCTTTTTCTAAGGAATGTGAACCAACTTAGCCCCTACTAGCTTCCATATTCTACCTTCACGTTCACTGATGATTATTAGACCCTTGATTCCCAACTTTACGGAGCTTTAGAATGATCTGCAAAACCTGACAGGCAAATCTCTTGACTCTGCATCCCAAAAGCTATAGTTCCAGACCATACCATTCAAGTGAATCTGAGCTGGGAGATCAGTAGAACAGTGGCTTATCCTCAACTATTAAGAGGAAAGCTCTAGATTCTAACAGATATTAGAGAACATAAGAATTGACAATTTTTAACTTAAATTATTATTGTTCAATACTCTTAACCATAGTTCACTAATGAATGCTTAACAGTCAAGCTAAAATGGTCAAATAACTTCTGCTTTAAACTGTCATTCAATCCACTAAAATCAGACACGTTTCTGAACTACTCCAGTTAATGTTCAGAAGGAGAATAGGAAGACAAGTTAAGGATTATAAAACTAACCTAGAGTGCCATATTAGTTTCAGGAGGAAAAGTCACAGATTCAAAATACTGGCTAGATTTCTTATACTGTCAATCTAGCTATCGGCCACTACTTAAAATTAAACAAAAGTAACTGCTTAACAGCCATTCAAATGCACTGGATAGAAGAGAAATAACATTTCAAATGTCACACAAAATTCTACTGCATAGTGCTTAATCTCTAGATAGCAAATATCTAGATCAAAATTATAAACTAGGTTCTCAATCAGTAGGCTCTTGATAGCAATTTCCAATTTTACATGTAAATTTTACTTATAAAAGAGCCCTAGTGTGATTTTTCTGCAACTTACTTCAAGGTCATCCAAAAGTGACAAGTGTATTTATCTCATATTACCAAAATAGAAATATTTAATTAACAAGGTCTGAAACTATCAAAGGCACTAAAACGACAACAAAGTTTTCACCAAATCACAATCAATGTAAAGAATGTAATTACTAGAAAACAAAAGGCATTGTTAGTACAATAAGACTGGTACCCCAAAGATTAAACTACTTAATATGACTAGTTTTTCAATTATCTATTTATTTGCATAACAATTGCTTTTATAATTGGTTTAAAAATATCCTGCCTACAATTAGTTCAAATTTGCGACATTTTACTGTCTACATGTTTGCTGTCTACCAACCTCACATGAAACATCTATGAATACCATAACATCCATAAGATTTACTTAAATAAAATTTTCTAAGTGAAGGACTATTGACTCATAAACCAGAACAAATCCTGATTGTACAGGAAACTAGATATAAAAGTTAATGGAGCAACTGTAAACTTAAATTTCTCTCTCAACTGTAACAGTATATAGTCTAAAACAACTCCATATAATAAAAAAGCATGAGAGACAAGATGCTGAGGCACCATAAATAACTTCCAATTTTCAAAAGGCCAACCTTATTACGCAGAATGACTATTTTCATGAGCTCACAACTATATACCAATTAAATTTAAACCTGCTTTCCTTCCACAAGAGATAAACATCATTTTAACTAGTGTTATTTCTGAAGAGTTCAAGTGTACTCAAATATGATCTATAAATTACAGAAGACAATTATGGTTTTAGTCAGGAAAATTTGTTCTATTAGAATTCTTAACTTACAAATTTCACACATAAAACAGAGTACTAAAAAATACAAAAGTAAACAGGTCGCGCTAATAATTATTAAGGTTATGGGCAGAATAATCCTGTTTGGCTCTGATTCCTTATGATTACCATTTACTTCAGAGATGTTTATCAACGCAACAATGGTTCCTTACTAGCAACTATTTTAAAAGTACTTTAAAAAGAAAAAGATGTAACTTACCTGCAACACTAGTGATTGTTACTGGAACTCCCTGCACTTGAACGCCTGCAGCACCCAGGTTGGCAACGCTCACTGTTTGAAGGTTAGGCACTGATGCAAGCTGGGCAGTATTCAAAGTTATTGGGGCACCAGCAACAGCCACAGGAGCAATCTGAGCAAGAGTTGTGCCACCACTTGAAGACACTGGGGTGATGGTTAACTGTTGGGATAACCCAGCATTCTGAACTTGCAAATTTGAAAGACTCTGAATATTCTGAACCTGTACAGTTTGCCAACTGATTTGCCCTGAAGGTGTTAAAGTTGGAGCCCTGATAAGCACCTGAGTCGGATTTACTGCTTGAAGTTGAACATTCTGCAAAGGCTGCTGCTGGATGGTCTGAATAGTCTGCCCTGACTGGAGTTGAAATGACTGTGGTGGAATAGCCTGAATAATCTGTTGCTGAGGCTGTTGGATCTGGATCTGTTGTAGGATAGGCTGGCCTACAATCTGCACTTGCTGCAGAGAATTTGACTGATCCTGTGCATTCTGTATCCCATTGGGCTGAAGCTGGCTGGAGCTCTGGGCTTCAGACTCGGTAGCAGCAGGTGTTTGCGATTCTTCAATGGTGCGTTCAGAACTACTGGCTGATGTGCTTGCATACTGGCCCGTATCTGCTGAGCTCACTAATGTGTCACTGCTAGTTAGAGATGTAGAAGCAGTGGTTGTGCAGGTAGTGGAGGAAGAGGGAGATTCCGGCATAGTACTAGTTGAAGCAGTGGTAGTTGTGGGTGTGGAAACTAACTGATTCCCATTGGAAGTCCCACTATCAGTAGTAGTAGCAGGCTGGCCAACTTGTCCAGTCCCTCCTCCAGTAGTCACGTTGTTTATGACTGGCAAAGCTAAAGTCACTCCTCCAATGTTAATTGGTAGAGTTGTTACAACTTGAGCCTGAGTACCTGGAAGGGTCTGTAATTGCAGTGGTATTGAAACACCAGGTCTAATTTGGACTGGAACTGTCTGATTTGCCAGGTTTTGAGTAAGAATATTCCCAGAAGCTGTCCTGTTAGCAGCCGTGAGTATAGCTTGATTATTACCTGCAGAAATTAGCTGAATTTGACCCTGCAAGTCCTGTAGAGATGAGCTACTAGTTGGGTTGATTTGAATTTGCTGACCTTCTACTGTCTGAAGTTGTGGAATCACTTGATACTGTACACTACCACTTGGATTTTGTACTTGTATGACTTGAAATTGACCTGGGGTGGAAGAATTACCTGATTTAGTTTTTGTAGGAGATGCACTCCCGTTATTACTGCTGGAAGAACTAGAAGTACTAGAAGCTGGTTGAGAAACGTTATTTTCTTTTGAAGCAGGAGGAGTTGAGGCAACAAGTTGCCAAGCGTTTCCAGCAAGTTGTGTTGTTACCAGTTCTAGCTGTTGTGGTTGGTTTTGAAGCTGTACCAATCCTTGGCTTGGATCTATAATAATCTGTTGTTGTCCAGTTGCTTGATTTTCACCAGGAGTCCCTATTTTGCTGCAAGTAGCTGCCAGTAAAGCCAGAGGAGAGGGCTGAGAGTCCTACCCAAGATGGGATTGTAAAGGAGAGGGGGGGGAAAAAAGTGGGTGGATTTAGTGGAAACCAATAGTTGGAAGGGGTTATTTATTTCTTTTGACAGCTCTACACATGAGAACTTACTCAGAAGCAGCAGAATTTTTTTTAAAGAAACATAAACAAAAGCAGGTAAGAGCTACATGAGTAAGGAGGCAAATCTGTCATGTAAAGTTTAAATAAAAGAAAATGTCTAACAAACTTTGTTAAAAGTGTTACTCTCCTCAACTCAAAATGCCCTTGGTAAAATACACAATTTTTTTACAGTCTAAGTACCTGATGTAATTTTAAACAACATTATACACTCAGCTATGTGCAATCTTCAGGAATGTACAATTTTAAGTTCCTCACGCATAAAAGGATGCTTTGCGTGGATAAACATTTTTATTGCTCTTTACTTCTGGGGTTTTAAAGGACATAACTCCCTCTCTTTCTCTCCCTCTTATGTTTTGGGTTGAATTTTTTTATGTTTTCTTTTACCTGGGAGCCTGAGGTTTTAGGTTTTTTATTGTTATTCTCTGGCTCAGAGGTTTTCCCTCCTTCTGTAGCCATCGCCGCGGCCGCCGCCTCCTCCTCCTCCTCCTTCTTCTGATCTGCAACAAACCCCCCACCAACACACACGACAACAGGTTACCAGGATTATTATTATTATTCGTCCTTCCCTCCCCCTCACTCTCCTCCTCCCCCCCCCTCGAACATTAATCTCCATAAACCCGCGATCCGTGCACACCGGCAGGGGGTGGGGGAGAAGGACGGGAAGAGGGGGAAGATCACAAAACGTGGTTTGAAACCCGACCCATCGGCTCCAGAGCAACACCCAGAAGGAGGTTGTTCCCGCTCCGACGTGAAGACAAAACACAAGCCTCCTTCCCTCCCCCCCCCTCCTCATTCCCTCCCTCCCTCTCCTCCTCCCCGTAAAGCATCGCAGCGGCCCCAGGGGAGGGGGAGAACCGAGCAGGGTCTGGGGAGGGAGGGAAGGAGGGAGGGAAGGAGGCGGCGAAGGAGACCGAGGGGGGTGGAGAATACGTACCGCTCATCCCGCATTAACAGGACAAACCCTCCGACAGAGACACTGGGATAGAGGTGGGTGGGGGTGGGGGCGAGGCGGGAGGAGAGGCCGGTCCCGCCCGCCTGCCCGCCCGCCCGCCCGCGGTGGCTCGGAGGAGGCTGTAGCTGGCACAGGCTCTGCCTCTTTTTCCGCGAATGGCCGCCGCTGGGCTGTGGCGTAGCAGCTCCTCTCTCCGCCCGAGCCCGGCTGACTCGCCCTTGATTGACAGCGGCGGCGCGCGGCGCGGGCGGCGGCGCGGGCCGGGGGCGGGGCCAGGGCGGCGCGAGCCCGGCCGACTCCCCACCCCCCTCGGCCTCTCTCCGCCGGAGCCGCCGACTCTCCACCCCTTCCCCCAGCGGATTGGCCGCCGACCTGCCGGGGGGCCGGGGCGCCGGGGCCGCCCCTCTCCACCCCCTTTCCCGGGGTTGTGCTCTCGACCGCGTTTCTCGTCCTCCCTCGGCGTCTCCGGCGCTCCTTCCTTCGGCGTCCTAGCTCAGGCGCGCCGCCGGCAGGCCCTTCATACAGCCAAACTTGTTGTCTCAGGATATCCCGCCCCCTACTCATTTCCCAGCGCCCTCCACTCAAAACCCGGCTCCCGCATCCCTCCGAGTGGCCACTAAAGACAAAAGTGGAGCTCTCGCTTGAGGGAAGCAGAAGGGGTGGGTGTAAGGGCGCGCGGAACGCCGACAGCTCCGCGCGCCGAGTGGACGGCCCGCTGCCCCCGCGCCGCGAGCATGGCTTTCCTCAGGCGCATCCGGACCCGGGCGCCCTTTTTCCTTGGCTCGTCCTCTATTGGCTGAGCTCCTGCTGACGCGCGCTGAGTGGTGGGAGAAAAGGGGCGGGCCTAGCCGCAAAGTCTTTCGGACCTTGTAGTTTCTGGAGGCCGCGGTGGGCCTGGAGGAGGCACCGCCCTCCTCCCGCCCCCGGCCGTGGCCAGGCTGCTGAACGGAAAGCTGCCCGAGGGGGCGGCGGCTGCAGGGCGTGGCCGGGGCCGAATGGGAGTTGAACTGAGCGCGGAGGAGGGGGAATGGGTGTTGTTTGTCTGGGCCTATCCGCCGCCCAAGCCACCTCTGCGGCCGCCTCCTCTGCTCCAAGCCGCTCCCCGCGGGGCGAGCTCCCACCCCGAGCGCGCGGCGATTGAGCGCTCGGCGGCGTGGGGAAGGCGGGGTTTGCTGTCCTCGGGGTTTGAATGAATCGGGCTTCCCAAAGCTGCGCCTTCACCCGGTCTTTTTTCACGCCCTCCCCCACACACTCACAGGAAAAAAAAAAAAAAATCAGGCCGCCCCAGCCCAGCCCAAGGCCTGCTTTCCTTCGGGAAGGCTCTTCCATTTTTGTCTCTGCTGCGGAACGAGGACCCGCCTCCCGGGGTGGCACCGTGTGTTGCCCGCGTGGTCGGCGGCCGCTCACTCTTGGGGTTCTCATAGGATCCTGCAGGCCAGGGAAAGCCAGGCTCCAAGTGGGTCAGCCCGGCTCATGCCTTTAGCATAAGCGAGGGGGGCGGGGGGAGTGCATTCTCAGCAGCACAAAGCATTTTATCCAAAGCATTTCTCCTGGCCCCAGTTTTCCATCAAAGTCCTCAAGTCCGGAAGATGCCATGGCATACACCGGCGCCTGATAAAGTTAAGTGTACCCAAGGTGGCAGTGAGTCCATAATGTAAATATTGGCCTTGGGAACAGGATACACTCTGAAAGCCATCTACTTTTTACCTGAGCTCCACGTGCAGCTTTGAGCATATATACATATATGTATATGTGTATATATGTGTGTATACATATATGTGTATATATGTGTATACATATATGTGTGTATATACGTATATATATACATATATATGTGTATATATATATATATATATATATACATCTTCTGCCAGAGGAGCTGAGGCATTGCATGGGTGAGGGGGTCTCAGGTGTTACACTTGATTGGCATTTCCTTTTCTTTAGTCATTACAGCATGGGCTGACGACAAAGCTGTACAGCAAGACAAAGCAATTCACATAGTTACATAGTATTGTTTACTCCGTTTATCAAGTGAGCTTGATCCTGAAGTGAGCTGCTCCACACCTCCCTCGCCCAACAGGTACAACACAGAAAGCTCCAAAGTGCTTCCTAAGTTTCCAGTGGTCCTGCCTACCCCATAGCCCCCTGTGTAGTCCCCCCCTCCGCCAGCCCACCCCCCATATTGGTTCACCTTAAGCAGAAGACATGTTTCAGTCACCATATGGGGGTAGTCCTTATATTTCTCTTAAGCTGCTTCAAAGAAGTAATTCATTGACTGAACCATAGACCACTTTATACAGATTTATGAAGGATCTTAAATATTCTGCATCTTTAGTAAGTGAAAATACTGGGTTGGTTATCCAGCGAGTATAGTTAGAAGCCCTGCTTTTAATCGTGAACCAAGAACTTCGAGTTTCTACCTGTTTGGAACTGAATGTTTTGTACCCAACCTCTTCACACTCCATTCTAGACTGAAATTCTATCCCCAGAGTGAAGGTGTTAGAAGGGAGGGGAACTTTGGGACTTGGGAGAGCATTAGGATTAGATGAGGTCATGAAAGTGCAGCTTCCCTGCATGTAAGATAATATAACCAGAAAGTCTGCAACCTCCACCAGAACTCTCACTATACCTCGCTATGCCAGCACCTTAGGCTCAAGACTTGCCGCTTCCACAAATGAGAAAAAGTAAATCGTTGTGTAGTTCATAAGCCACCCAGATTCTTGTAATTTATTATAGCAGCATGAGCTGATTACCACACTAGCCATGAGACCTAGAGCTAGTAACAAAGTAATCACGTCTTAAGGACTACAGTCATTTTGTTACCCATATAATATAGAAGGTTTGACTAAATGAGATATTTTCAGCAGTACAAACAATTCCAAATCACCTTCCAGAATGGAATTGTCTATATTCTGTGATTCACTTAATATGTTCTATTAAACTTGACCTAACCTTGACCTTGGGCTTTATGTTGAGTCTATGTGATTTTGTTCATTGAGAACAGTTTGACAAAAGTTCACTCTAAATATAGAAACAAATTCCTTATCCCTAAGCTCAGTATCACTGTCAAACAGTGTCAAATCCGTTCACCCAGAATTCCCCTCTCCCCTGAATGTTTCCTCCCAGGATTTTCTATCCACTGACCCCACTGTGCTCCATGGCTACAGATTTCTACTTGTCCATGTTTGATTCTCAGTGGAGCCTCCTCTGCACTGCAAGATCCCAGCACAGAAGTTCCTACATCTCTCTCAATGCTCTGCTCTTGAATAGTCTTCCTTACCATCTTTAACAAAGTAGCATGAATTACTATTTTTGCCTTTGCCGATGTAAATATAAATTGAACAAAAGTCTCAAACACAGGCCTCCTAAGGTGGTTTGTCTTGTGACAAAGAAGTGAGTCTGAAAAAAATTGCTTCCTACATTTTTGTTGCCCATACAACAGTGGTTTTTCAGGTCTTTTTTATTATGACCCACAGAGATAAATATGGCTTATATCACGGCCCAGTGTGTATCCACACAGACACTCACAGAGAAAATAATTTTATTCTACCTGTTAATCACCATTGAGCACTGACCATACAAGGATAATACTACTAGGAGGTTACAGCAGGATCCTAAGGACACCTTGCTACAATCTAGCCAGTGAAGGTGGTAAAGCTATGGTGGACAAGGCAGGGACTTAGACACTACTTATGTGTCTGAAAGAAACAGCATTTTAGAGTCATGTCAATGTCTTTCTGCTTTGTGTGAACAGAATGTTCATACATCTAGTTACAGTGCAGAACAAGGGTAAAATTTAGGATCTTGTACTTTGCTCTATATACTATATCAGCTGTCAGGTCAGCTGATGCTATTGGAATTTTCTACAGAGTTCTTTCCATTACAAAATTTCTGCTGGTCCCCATTTTCTAGGGCATGGCATTTTTCATCAGTGTTTTTTTTTTTAATCAGAAAGTCTGAAAGGGTACCTATAATCATGCTAACACAAGGCGAACCTTAGCTCCTGAATGGGAAAAGGCCAGGACTCCAGGACTCCACCACAGTATTGAGGACTCTTGGCTGCTCCAGAGGTGACTTAATGTAGTCTTTCCCTTTTCCCTTCCTTAGGTTTGGTACTACAGCTTGAGCTCAAGACTGTCATTTTACCACTTGTACCACACCTCCATTGCTTGCTAATTAAAAGTAATATCCTCATAGATTGATCTGCCCAGACTGCTTCAAACCTCAATCCTCAGATCTCAGTTCCTGAGTAGCTAGGATTATAAGTGTGGGCCACCTATACCCAGCCTTAATGTAGTCTTTTGAGGGAAGAAACTTAGGCCCAGACATGACAAATGAAAGAGAACTTTTATGTGTGTCCCCTTCAAGGATCTATCTGTTAGGTTTTTTAAGAAGAGGTAGCTGAGTAAGAACTGCACCACATACGTTGTATTCAGGTAAGGGGTACGTTTATTCAGTAGACCTGCTGGGACCAGGCAAGGTTGGCATTCCACGCGGCTGGCAAAAGAGAGCGTCTGGCCCTGGGTTAGACCTTATATAGGGTAGAGGGGGAGGGGGGAGGGAGGGAAGGTGTGTCCAGGTAAAGGGAAGTGGGACCAGGTAAGAGGTGGGACCAGGTGGGAGAAAGGTGTGGCCACATCAGATTAAGATGTGACCTCAGTAGATGCAGATGTGACCTCTTCCAG
Organism: Dipodomys ordii; assembly: GCF_000151885.1. NCBI lineage: Eukaryota > Metazoa > Chordata > Mammalia > Rodentia > Heteromyidae > Dipodomys > Dipodomys ordii. The sequence continues at coordinate 1,201,686 of NW_012267288.1, forward strand.
GTGCCCCAGTTGCCTAGGTAACACAAGTACTGGGCGAGGTCTGTTCGCCGTGCAGGAATGGACTTTACATTCCAGCCTTTTGATAATTATGAAAAAGGGCGAAGATTCTCTCTGGCTACTTCCTGCTTGCAAGGAGCATTGACAGTAGGGGTAAAGGCTGAGATGTGGTCCCCTCTGGGAGAAGGCAGCAGGCAGCAGCTGTCACTTGGGTGTTGAGTACTTAGATGAAGTCTGGAGGAGGCAAGTCTCTTGGACGAAGTCTGGAGAAGTTTCATGAGGCATTGACGGAAACCTGAACAAATGGAAACTCTGACAATTTTTAAACCTAGAATGGCTAGTCTTTGAGAGGGAATCTAGAGGGGTTTCTGGGACCCAGCCTGCATCGTACTCTTCAGGGCACAAGCCAAAATGTTGTACAAAAGAGAAAGAGAGAGATAGGGAAAGTTAGACATGATTGGCAGAGAGAGAGAGAGAGCAAAGAGAGATTGAAAGTAAACAGACTTCTGACCATTTACCATTGCAGTGGCAAAAACTGTTTAAAACTGAGAATGGCAGAAAAATTGACTTGCAGCACTCCATTAAATGTAGAATCAGTCTGGTGAGTGAAGGAAGGCTGACCAGGCAGAAGCGGCATCCCGACTTCTCCCAGAGCTCTCTAGAGAGAAATGGCCAAGCCCCCAAAACCAAGCGTCCTCAGCTTTGGAGGTGACCGGCCTTTCAGCAGCTAAAGGCAGTAGGAGCTCTCTGGTGTGGTGCCACATCTGGATAGACTGAGCAACAGAGAACCGTAGAGAGTAGTTTCACTCACCAGAGTAGAGAAGTGGTGTGGACATGGATGTGAAGGCCAGCAATGATATTGGTGAAAAATCTCGCTTGATGTCTCAAGGCAGTTTGGTTCACAGAAAAAGGGTGGTTAGGAAATTCTAGGTTTTATTGGGTAGCTGATGAAGAGAATACCACGCACTATTCAGGAAGGAAAAGAAGTTAATTTGCCTGAACTGCTGTTCCCCCCACCCCCAAGCATGGTGGAGAAGCATGGCTGAAAAAGGAAAGGGGAGAGGGAGGAAGAGGGGTGACCCACCTCTGGGCCAGGACTTATCTAGTCCAGGGACAGGAAGAGGTGTGGCCAGGTGGGGAAAAGGTGTGGCCACACTGGATCTGGATGTGACCTCAGGTCTGGGACCCTCCTAAGGTCAGATGGGAGGCATGTGACCAGAGGTGGCCTGGGATGTGACCTAGTAGGAGGGGGAGGTGACTGCTTCCAGGTCTGCCAGTTCCATGATGTCTACAAGAAGTGAGTCTCTTGGATGAAGTCTGGAGGAAGTCTTCTCTGGCAGAGGGCTGGACAAAGATGAAAAGGAAATATATTACTGGAAAGAAAAGTTTGGATGTCCATGGCTTGGAGGTGACCTAAGGGATGAGGTAGTGAAGTGTGTGGAGAGGAGAGCAGTTAGCTCAGTGTTGCTCACCCAGATCTTCAGGGATGCGAGATAGCCTTACCTTGGTAGGCCCAAGGAGGGAACAGGTGTACCTGGAAGTCAGTGTTGGTATAGAAGGGGCAGGAGCAGGAGCCCTTTTTATTCTTGACAGGTGAATCCACTGTGGCTGTCCCTTGAGCTTGACTGCAGTGGGGGTGGTCAGCAGAACCTGGTGAGGGCCTGTCCATTTAGGGTGTAAACCAGATGGATTAAGGGTCTTGAGAAACACTTGATCACCAGGCAAAATTGGGGGAGTGGGAAAGGGGCCTTGATGAGGCTGAGGGAGACACTGGTCAGCATGTTGGCGTAACGTGCCTAAGAAAGGTTAGGACAGGAAGGCAGTCTATTAGTGGAGTCTTGGTATTGTCAGTAGGGAAATTACCTAGGAGAAAAGGTCTTTCATACATTAACTCAAAGGGGCTGAGGAAAGTAGGGCTGCAGGGAGAGGCACGTAAGCGGGTGAGCGCCAGGGGTAACAGTTCTGGCCAGGATTCCTGGAGCATTAGAGAAAGTTTAGTAAGTTGTGTTTTGAGGAGGGAATTACCTCTTTCAACCTTTCCAGAAGACTGAGGCCTATAAGGACTGTGAAGATTCCTCTGGATGTTTAGAGAGGATGCCACCTGTTGGGTCACTTTGGAGATGAAAGCAGGTCCTTTGTCCGATTGAAGTGACCTGGGTAAGCCAGACCTAGGAATAATTTCTTTAATAAGGACAGAGGCAACAGTGTCAGCAGTCTCCGACGTTGTGGGATAGGCTTCGATCCATCCTGAAAAGGTATCAACCATAGTTAGAAGGTATTTCAGCCGCTTACGTCTGGGCATGTGAGTAAAGTCTATCTGACAGTCTTCCCCTGGGGTATGTCCCGTGCTTGGTGTGTGGGGAATGCAGCTGGTTGGAGACCACCCTGTGAGGAGGTAAGAGAACATGTTGGGCAGGCTTGGTTAATAGCCTTTAGTCGGGTAGTTAGGCTAGGGAAATGGATTACAGGTTTAAGAAGGTGGGTGAGAGGCTTGTATAATGTGCAGCGCCTGGTGAACCTGGGAAAGAAAGCTGTCTGCTTGTGTCTCAGGAAGAACTCGTCCTTCCAGAGACCACCATCCCTGTGCTTCCTGGGAGGCTCCCTGGTGGGTAAGTTCCTCGAGCTCCTGTGGGGTATAAGAGGGTTGTATTGAAGGCAACACCAGAAGCAAAGGAGCTGGAAATTGTCCCTGGAGTTGTCTCTGGGCTGCTAGCTTTGCCTCCTGGCCTGCTTTTGAATTGCCAACTGTAATGGCATCCAATCCTGTCTGGTGTCCTCTGCAGTGGATGACCACAACCTGTTGGGGAAGGGAAGCAGCTTCTAATAGTTTAAGAATAAGTGAGGCATTAGTAATGGGAGTCCCTTTGGTGGTCAGGAAGCCACGCTCCTTCCAGATTGCTGCATGCGAATGGAGAATATGATAGGCATATTTTGAGTCTGTATAAATATTAATCTTCTGACGCTTGGCTAAAATTAAGGCCCTAGTTAAGGCTATAAGTTCTGCCTTTTGTGATGTTCTGCTAGGGAGCAGAGGGCTGCTTTCAAGAATGGTACAGTTATTAACGATGGCATAGCCCGCAACTCGGCTTCCTGAAGAGGTAGATGTGGAACTGCCATCGATGTACCAGGTGTCTTCTGGGTCAGGAAGAGGAGTTTCTGAGATACCTGTAAAATGGGGTGTGAATTCCTCCAAGGTCTCTGTACAGGAATGGGAAAAAGGGTTAGAATTGGATGGAAGCAAGGTAGCTGGATTGAGTGGGGAGCAGCTTTCCAGGGAAAAGTCAGGGTTTTGAATAAAAGTAACATGAAACAGCTGTAGGCGGGAAGGGGAAAGGGAAGACAGGGATTTATGAGACAAAAGGTCCTTTAGTCTGTGGGGAGAACGAATGGTAGTGGGTTGGCCAAAAGTGAGTTTTGTGCTGTCCTGTGCTAAGGTGGCTACTGCTGCCAAAGCTCGAAGACAGGCTGGCCAGCCTTTTACTGTTGGGTCTAGTTGCTTTGAGAGGTAGGCCACAGGTCTAAATGAGGGGCCTGACATTTGTCCAAGAACCCCAAGGCCAATTCCCCACTTCTCAGTGACAGAGTATAAAGGGTTCCTTGAGGTTGGGTAGAGCCAGTGCTGGAGCCTGAAGAAGCGCTTGCTTCAGAACTTTAAATGGGGTGTCAATGGGATTTGTGGGGTCTGGCAGCTCCAGTAGGGAACTTTTGGTTGCCTTATAAAGAGGTTTGGCCAATGTAGCAAAACCGGGTATCCAAATACAAAGGAAGCCTGCAAGACCCAGGAAAGACAGAATGTCCTCCTTGGTCTGTGGGGCAGAGAGAGACTCAGTGTAGGCTTTTTTATCCAGAGTAATTTTTCTCTCTGTAGGAGTTATGGACAAACCCAAGTATGTTACCTCTGGCTTCGCTATCTGGGCCTTTGAAGGGGAGACTCTATATCCTTTTTTCAACAGGAAGTTGAGGAGGTCAGCTGTATGTTGGCGAGCCAACTCAAAGGAAGGGCTGCAAAGCAAAAGATCATCCACGTACTGGAGAACGATGCTAGGAGACACCTGAAGAGAGAGGAGATCCTTTGCTAAAGCCTGTCCAAAGAAATGGGGACTGTCTCCGAACCCTTAAGGGAGGACCGTCCAGGTCAGCTGTTGTGCCCTTGAAGTGTCTGGGTCCACCCAAGTAAAAGCAAGGAAATCTTGGCAGTCGGGATGCAGGGGGATTGTGAAGAATGCATCCTTGAGGTCCAGCACCGAGAAGTGGGTGGTACCAGGAGGTATCTGTGAAAGGAGGGTATATGGGTTAGGCACAACAGGATGAATGGGAAGGACTGCAGCATTAATAGTGCACAGGTCCTGGACTAAGTGGTAGATCCCATCAGATTTAACTACTGGCAGGATAGGGGTGTTAAAGGGAGAGTTAGTGGGTCTGAGAAGTCTTTGTTTAAGAAGGTGAAGGATGATGGGTTTTAAACGTTGCCAGTGCCTAAGGGAAATGGGGTATTGGGAAGTACCAGGGAAATGGGTAGGGCCTTTAAGGTTAATGAGGGCAGGAGAATGGTGTCTAGCCATAGTAGGAGTGGAAGTATCCCAGATAAGAGGGTTGACAAGATCTGGAGGTAAAGGGAAAGGATCTAGTTGGGAGGTTACAGGTAGAGGTTCACGTAAGGATAAAAGTAGAACAGGTGTAGGCTGTTTGGGGAGTTGATTCATTTTATCTTTGGAAAATGACTTGAAAATTATTTGGAGTGGGGGAAAAATAGTTTGAAGAGGCCACAAATATTAGAAAGTTCAAAGTATAACACTCACCTTTACCCCAAAGTACATGGACTGAAAATACAGCCAACCAGGAATGAACTACCAGCTCAATGGACATATTTAGAACTAGTGACCTTATTGGTACATTAAAGAGATTTTGCAGAGTTGGTATCATAATAAAAGCTCTAGTGCTGTACAAAATGATGTTACAATAATTGCTTAACCAAGAGTAAGTGTTTTTAGGAAGCAGGGAGAATTTAAGTATAAGGTAATTAAGAACTGAAAATAGAATATTTACATGAAAATAAGTAAAAGGTGACTGTAGTCTTAGGTTATTTAGGAGTTATAAGTAATGCCTATAACTGGCATGACATTATCAAATGTAACCGGCACTGTGAACCAGCAAGTGCAGATAAACACTCAGAGGGCCTGTGATTGTATAGCAGGAGTTGGTGGCATTGATATTTTTCATGTACACTTACCTCTTTAATGGTATCTTAATGTGCTAATTCACTATTTTTAGAAGTTTAAAGTTTATGATTTGAGCCTTGTTATAGTTATTATTAATTGATTTCCAAACAAAATTAATAGTTCTTGGCAGTTATTAAGGCACAGTATAACCAACATCTACTGAGTATTTTATATTAATTTGTATATGCAAGGGAGTCCAATGTGGCATGTTTATTTGCCATTAAACAAAAGATATTCGGTCAATGTAAAAGGTGAAATATGGAAAAATTAGTTTCCTAAAGATTCAGCATGTGAGACATGCCTGTAATCCCAGCAACTCAGGAGACTAAGGCAAACAGATTGCAAATTTGAAGCCAGCCTGGCAAGTTAGGAAGAACTTATGTGAAAAAAAAATATCCACAGCCCAAAAGACATGGATACATGTACCCCAGAGGAAACACAATATCAATATTCACAAATATCTCCAATATTATAAACAGCCCTTCTTCCTAGCAGCAGAAAGCACTGGCTTTTTAAAATAATGGAAATGGATTTTCAGTTCTGACAAGGAGAGCAGTAATGACATTCAAATGATTTCCTTATTTATTTTCATTGGCAATATTTCTTTTTGCAAGAAGCTTGGAAATGTGCCACAAAATAGTAACATATGAATTGATGTATAAAATCAAGTTCAATAAAAAAGAAAAAAGATATGACTACCATAAAGTCAACATGTATTTCATATGAGCTTTACTCTGAGCTTCCAGAGGCAAATAGAGCAAAGTGATTGTATAGTATCATTATCAGAAAGAAAAAGCAGCAGCAGCAGCAGCTTTTCCCATCTCCAAAGAGTGATAGCTACTTTACTTCATAAATTGCCACTTAAATTTTGTGATTATGAATTTTCCATTTCAGGTATTTTAAATGTGTAGAAGAATTAATCACATCATATTTGGGAATGAGGGTTGAAATAGTTAATAGGATGTTATTAACTTTCAAAGTGAAACTATTTAGAAAACTTTTATGATTGGGAATGATAGAGTATTAATCAATGATTAGGTAAAAGCAATTTCCTTTAATTATTTAAATACTTGTAGACTTTAAAATGATCAATATTTGAAAACTAAACCTGAAAACCCGAGGGGGAAAGTGTGATTTTAATATATCAGATGTTAATTTCAAACCCAATAATCCATGAGTTTATTGTTCCAGACTGTCCAAAGGGTTCCTTGAACATTGGAAAAATTCACCTTGACACCCTAGGGGTTTTTTTGGCCGTGTGTGTGTGTGTGTGTGTGTGTGTGTGCGTGTGTGTGCGCGCGCGCACGCACATGTGCGTGCACTTGCGCAGCTATCAGAGGATTGAAATCAGGGCCTCATGCTTTGCTTAGCTTTTTCACTCAAGGCTGGCATTCTACCATTTGAGTCACAAATCCACTTTTGGCTTTTTGCTGGTTAATTGGAGATCAGAGTCTCACAGATTTGCCTGCCCAGGCTGGCACCAAGCTATCTCAGCCTCCTGAATAGCTAGGATTACAGGAGTAAGTTACTAGTACACTGCTTTACTTTGATACTCTTAAGATAACAAAACGAATAAATTCAAAACTTTATTATCTAAGAATTTCTGCCAATGCAAAACAAAAGTTTGAGTTTTTAGATTTTAGTTTTAATTCATTCTCTCTGGCCACTCTGGTACTAGTGAGGTTTGAACTCAAAACCTTGCATTTGCTTGGTTTGGTGCTCTACCACTTGAGTCACATCTCCAGCCCATGTTTACTTTAGTTATTTTATAGATAGGATTTTTCAGCTTTGCCCAGGGCTGGCTTTGGACCAAGAGCCTCCTGTCTCTACCTCCCAAATAACTAGGTTTACAAGGTTAACCCTCCATATCCCTGCTTATTTGTGAGATGAGATAGGAATCTCACTAGCCTTTTCCAGGGCTGCTCTAGAGAATTGATCTTTGCTTCTGAGTGGGATTACGGGTATGTTTCTTAGGTTAAGCATATTAACCAAATAAAGCTCAAAGAATGTAGTTCAGCTAAAAGTGAATCGAAAAGTTAAAGATGTGGTGTAAAAAAGAGGGGAAGGATGTGCATTCATTTTAATATTTTTAATTTAAATTTTTAATTTTTATGTCATTCCATGTCATTTTTAAATGTTATCTCATGTATTTATTCATGCTCTAGAATCAACTCTAGGGCCTTGTGCATGCTAAGAACACGCAATGCCACTGAGCTACATCACATTTCTCCCAACACATTTCTAAACTTCCCAGAATTATTTTCTGGCTTGTCAGACAATTACTCTATATGTCTATGCAAATTCTTGTGGGCCTGCAAAAAATGCAGATTAGCTGAGAAGGTCAATAATAGATTTAATGCAGCTTGGCCAACTGCCATTCTAAAAAGTGAATGAGGTCCAAAAAGAGGAGCATCTGCTGACTTTGGAAAAGGCAAGCACTGGCTCCCATCTGTGCCCCCAAGCAAGTTATTGCACCTGTCTGAGTTTCCTCATCTGTATGTAAAATATTCATAGTAATTCCTACCACATAAAGTTATTAGAAAGATTAAACAAGGTAATCTCCGTGATAGGCACTTAATAATTAATTAGGAGTTCCTTCTGAATTGGTGATTTCACTATTGCCTATGAAATTAAGTTTTAATGTCATTCTTCTGCTAGTTCTCATATGTAGTGAGCCCTCTAAGTAGGTCAAAGGTGCTTCTCCTGAGCAAACAATGGCTTAATGGCTTTGAGGGGGTGTTGATAGCTACTCTGAGTTTCAGAGTCTATCTGCATTTGATTTTTTAAGTTAAATATATTGTGAAGCTTACAGAAAGTAATTCAATCAATAAGTAACAAGGGGGAAAGTTTCTCCCCAAATTTCTGAAAGAATCTGACATTTGAAAGTTACTAAAAGATTGGCTGAGGAATTTGCCCACTAAAAGGGAAAGGCTTAGAGAAGTGTGGGACACCTTAAGGCCATGCAGAAGGCAAAGGAAAGAGGGGCAAGGTTGAGGGCCTTGGCTTTTCTCCCATGGAACTGTTGCCTTACTCAGAGTAGTAGACATCTGGACTAGGGATATGGCTGTACTCCTGCTTCACCAAGGGTAAATTTGAGTTTCTAGGCAAGGCATAGGACATATGAAAAGAAAAATAAATAAATAAATACCCAATAAGGCCAAAGGATTGAGAGAAATCATTGCAGAATAGTACAGCAATGTCAAATGTGACCAAAAAGCAATCATTTTTGTCCTGTTCAATAAGCTTTACTAGAGATTCTATTCAAATGTGTTAAAAGGTTTGACAGAATTGGGGTGAACATAGAGGGGTCATGCCTGTCGCTATAATGGAGTTATCTTCAAGGACAGTTAGAGGGTGCTGTCCTTTCATAGTAAGTGTCTGAAACACTTAAGGCCACAAAGCCTTCTTGCTAAGTCTTGCCAAAACCTTGGTTTGCTCATGAGAGATCATGTGATGTGGACAAAATTCCACAAAACAAAAACAAAACAAAACACAAATCTAGGAAGTGTTTCTCCGGACTAGGAAATCCTGGGTAGAAAAAATAATCATTAAGAAGCACGGTCTAGTAGTTATGCCTGTAATCACTGCTACTGCAGAGGTGGAGGTTAGGAGTAGGATCATACATGGAGGCCAGCCTGAGTAAAACAGAAAGAAAAAAAAGCGAAGAATGGAGGCACACATCTGTTATCTCAACTATGCAGGAGCTATAGGTAGGAAAATGGTGGTCTGAAGCCAGTCCTGGAGAAAACGTCCAAATCCTGTCTGAAAAAATAAAGCAAGAAGGTCTGAGGACATGGCTCATGTGGTAGAATGCCTTCCTAGCAAATGGGAGGGTTTGAGTTCAAACCCCCAATACTGCTAATAAATAGATCAATCAATGCATACATGTAAAAATACATAAATAAGAAAAAATAGTGTACAACATGACTGAGCAGCTTATAACCATGCATCACATATAACCGTGATAAACATTTCCGTGAAGATAGGAGCAATGTCTTCCATATTTATTTTCATAGATGTAAATAACTTCTGTGAATCAAGCCAAGGTTGAATTTGATAACCTTTTTTTTTGAGGTATTGGGGTTTGAACTCAGGTCCTCATATTTTCTAGGCAGGTGTGTTACTACTTGAGCCATGACTCCGGCTTGATTGGCTTCTAGTTTGTTTTACAGGTAGGGTGTTGTGCTTTTGCCTCAGTGGCTGTGTGCCATCATCCTCCTACCTCTGCAGGGATTACCAGTAAAATCTACCACACCTAGCCCCAAACCCAAAATGTTTGTAAAAGAATGTCAACAATTGGATAAAAAAAAATGGGCCAGGGCTGGGAAGGTGGCCCAGTGGTAGAGCGCTTGCCTTGCATGCATGAGGCCCTGGGTTCGATTCTTCAGCACCACATAAGAAAAAAGAAAAAAGCTGGAAGTGGCATTATGGCTCAAGTGGTAGAGTGCTAGCCTTGAGCTGAAGAGCTGAGGGACAGCGCCCAGGCCCAGAGTTCAGGCCCCACGACTGGATCAAAAAAAAAAAATGGGCCAAAACAGCCAGATAGGGCATTTGGGGGAATTAGGCAAAGGTTCTGCGAGCACTTTCAGGCACTGTCAGACCTGTCAGATAGATAAGGATAAGGTTTACTTTGTGAAGTTCCAGAGGACTGAACCAAACAACAATACATGGATGCTGTCAGGAGGTACATTTGACACTGTAGAAAAAGAACTTCTGGGTTGGGAAGCCATTGTTCAGTGTAGATCCTGGGCATATATCTAAAGGAACAAAAGTCAGCATATTAAAGATACCAGCTTCTTCATGTTTATAACAACACTATTTATTTTTATTTTTTGGCAGTACTGAGGGTACAACTTGGCCTGGAGATTACAATCCATAACCCCTATAGCAGCACTGTTAATAATAGCCAAGAGGATCAGCATAAGTGCCCATCAACAGATGAATGGATAGACCACCTCTCTCTCTCTCTCTCTCTCTCTCTCTCACACACACACACACACACACACACACACATACACACACAGTAGAGTGTATGTGTATTGCTCAGCTGGAAAAAAAGAATGAAATTATGTCATTTGCAGAAAAATGGATGGAACAGGAGCTCATCATGTTAAGCAAAATAAACCAGACTGAGAAAGACAAATATCTCATCTTTTCTCTTATGTGTGAACCCTAGGAAATAAAAGAATGATGTAAATGTAGGGTGGGGGTGTACTTTTTAGAGGAGAGAAGCAGTAGGAACAGAAAGAAAGAAAGGTGAATACAACCAAAGTAGTGCAATGCTTGTATGAAAAGGGAGTAATGAAATCCCTTTAAAGTAAAAACAAAAAAGCTGGGCAGTGGTGGCTCGTGCCTGTAATCCTAGCTACTTTGGAGGCAGAGATCTGAGAATCATGGTTCAAAGCCAGCCCAGACAGAAAAGTCGTGAGACTTTTTTTTTTATCTCCAATTAACTACTAAAAAGCCAGAAATGACACTGTGAGTCAAAGTGATAGAGCACAAGCCTTGAGCACAAAAGCTCAGGGACAGAGCCCAAGGACTGAGTTCAAACCCCAGGACTCGAACTAAAAGACAAAAAAAGTATTTGAAAAGGAAGTATGGTGATAAAAAAGAATAGTAGAGAGGGTGAATTTGCCAAGGTAAAATGTTCAGATTAGGCTTCAGCCAACACTAGCTTGTACACAGATGGAAAAAAGTCATCTACAAACCTGGTTGGCCATGCATGGTAAGCACCTTTGTCCTCTTCCCTTTCTACTGTTGCAAAGTTTGAAGGCAGAATTAAGGACTGAGGTGTTTCTGGTCATTTTCTTCTCATGGAGCAAGTGGCCTGATTCAAATGTGCAAAGATGGGCTGTATATTCAGGAAGGAAGTAGTTTAGCAGGACCATGCCACACTGCTCTAGGAGGTCATTCATCCAGAGAACTCTTGCTACTGAAAATGAGATCTCTTTACCGGTAGTAATAACATCATCTATGAGTTGTTAGAAATGTAGAATCTCAGCTGGGTATCAGTGGCTCACACCTGTAATCCTAGCTATTCAGGAAGCTGACACCTGAGGATCGTGGTTCGAAGCCAGCCTAGGTATGAAAGTCTGTGAGACTTTTATCTCTAAATCACCACCAGAAAAAAAGTGGAGCTGTGGCTCAAGGTGGTAGAGTGAAAAAGCTCAGGGATAGCACCCAGGCCCTGAATTCAAGCCCCATGACCAACAAAAAGAAAGAAAGAAGGAGGGGGAAGGGAGAAAAGGAGAGACAGAAAGGAAGGAAGGAAGGAAAGAAGGAAGGCAGGCAGGCAGAATCTTAATCCATTTAAATATGTTAATAAGGTCTCTAGATGGCATGGAACTCAACTGAGTTGGAGAGGTGCTAGTCTAGACTACATTGTAGACTTTGCCCTCTTGCTGTTTTCTGGGGATCCCTTCTTTAGGCCCTTTGGATTTCTTTCCTTTTATAAGGTGAGAGAGGTAAGAAGGATAAGGGCTTGCTTATCTGTTGTTTCAAGGGAGCAACCCAATCCTCACTGATTGAACATTCATAGATTCTCTTCTTTTCATGTAACTTTTAAGATTGAACAATTCCAACTTGAGGTGGAAAGTCACACTCGGCAGAATGTCAACCATGTCTCTCTGGCCACTACATTTCTTTCCAAGGCTCAGAAGCAGAAAGATGGGGCCAGGGCTTGGCTCTTACTCCTGAGAAGCTCTAACTATAAATCACTTCTTTCTCCCTTCCCTCTTCTTCCTTTCATCACTCTTCCTCCCTTCTGTCTGTCTGTCTCTCTCCCTCTCAACAGGACAAAGACAGAGTACACATTTGTTGGGAATGATGGCCACTGACTAGGAAGACTTAAGGCATCAGGCCCAGGCTTTTCTCACGCACTCTCCTGTCTTTTACTAGTATTGATGTATCCAGATCAACTTTTCTTAAACTTGGTTGGCCTTGGAGGAAAGCAGAAAGAGGAGCAAACTATCTGGCCTGTATTATTTTTAAACCTTTAGCAGAAATAAAATGTGCCTTTGTAGGTGTTCCCCTGCAGCTTTCTTGGGAATGGGTTGGCATTTGAAAAGGTTCACTTAGTGTGGATGGCATTAACTGAGCATATACTAACAACAGATACTTCACTTACTATGCTACAAATACTTTGTATATATTAACTCACTGAATCCTTTACGACCTTTGTAAGGTGAGTACTCTGTTTCCATTTGAGATGTGGAATGAGAGGTTCTTAGAGGGTTTGTAATTTATAAGGATGCTCATTAAACAAGTGATAGAGCTGGGGTATAAGTTTAGGATCCTCAAGCCACGCTTAACCTGCCTCTAAGGCTTTCTCAGAAGTTGCTGGGACAACTGTCTGGTTTGGGTGTTCCACTTCCTGTAGCCTGTTACTGTCCTAATCGCATTACCATTCCCTACAGAGCTCCTTTGTGAAAGCCCAGCAACAGATTTTCAGTCATGAAAGCTATGTATGACTTGGGTGAATAATGTGGTTGTTTGTTTAGTAAACTGGCCAGATTTACAAATGAGAGGTGGAAGCATATCTCTGGCTGAGAAAGATATCTCATGGAGTGAGTACTTAACAAAACAAAACAAAAAACAAAAACATAAAGCCAGCCAAAATAAAAATTATAAAGATAATCAAGCTAATCCAACCAAAGAGAGACAAAGAATTACCCTTTCTCTGAAGTGAATTGTCTTACGGGTAAGATTTTCAAAATGGAACCATTTAAATGTGTTTCCTGTTCTCTACCACAATGCTTTGCTGAGGGTAAAGTGGGCATGCTGTTGACAAAGTACTTTCACACGGTTCACTCCTTGATCTTTAACAGCGCTCCAAAGATGCTGAAATGACTTGCTTAAAATGATATACCAACAAAGTGGCAGAGGGTGAAAAAGTGGCAGAGAGTCTACTGTGGTGTGTCTCCTAAGCAGAGATCCAAATAGTCTAGCTTCACCACCTGCTCTCTGCTTATTACTCACAGTAGGGTGGAAAGAGGCCCAAGAACACTGTATGGGATACTTGGAATTGTCTAGTCACAGAAATGACAGCTAGCAAGTATCAAGGGTCTTGCCATGTTCCCAGTGCTGACATGGGGTAAGTGTCATAGGGTGTGACTTGTTTAATCCCTCCAATAAGTCCATGAGAAACAATGGTAGAATTCCCATTTGTAGATGAATATTTAGAGGTATGGTCAACTTAAGTAATGTGCCTAGACACTTTCAGCTTGTGGCTGAATGCTGATTCAAACCAGAATGTCTAATTCCAAAGTTGTTTTCTTATCTGCCTATTTCTGCCTCTGTTGAAAAGCTCAATCCCGCTGTTTGACAGACAGAGAAGCCAAAGGCATCAGTACTGTGGTGGAAAGAGGGGAGGATACAGCATCATTTCCTAGGAGGAGACATCACTACAAGGTCATGTGTTAAATGATTATTTGAAAGTAAATAGGACCATAATCTGTGTGAACATGGAATATTAATGATGAATGAAGTGTTTTTTTAAAATATATACTTAATTATTTTAGCATTTTTTTAAAGACAGAATCTCATTAAGTAGTTCAGGCTGTCCTTGAACTCACAATCCACCGGCTTCAGTCTCCCTAGGACTAAGATTACAGCCCACCAGACCTAGCAATGACATATTTGTTGTTTCAGGGTCTCTAATTAAGCAGGGTATATATATATCTCTGTTTTTAACTTCATAAGGAATTGTAATAAAATGTGTTTTCTATAACTAATACTTATTGACTTTTTTTTCCTTCTGCCAGTCATGGGGCTTGAACTCACGCATGTATGCTGTCTGAGCTTCTTTTCCTCAAGATGAGCTCTCTACCACTTCCAGCTTTTGGCATTTAATTGAAGATAGGAGTCTCATTCTTGCCTGGGTTAGCTTTGAACCATGCTTCCCAGATCAGCCTCTGAGTAACTATGATTATAGGCGCAAGCCACTGGCATCCAGCTTGTATCAGCTTTTATGATCTGAAATCCTTTGTGTGTATGGGGTCACATAGATGTTATAGGGATTCTAAAGACAAAGAAAACCTTCAAGAAGTATTTGGAGAAGCTGGAGAGCCAGCCTGGACCAACAAGTCTTTAAGAATCTTCTTTCTAATCAAACAACAAAAAGCAGAAAGTGGGGACATGATTCAAGAGATTGAGTGTCAGTCTTGAGTGAAAAAGCTAAACAAGAGCATGAGACCCTGAGTTCAAGCCCCAGTATTTGGCAAAAGACAGACAGGGGAGAGGGGCAGGAGAGAGGGGGCAGTAATATGAGAAATGCATTAAATTTTTATGTAAATATATATATAAAACAGACAACGGAAACATGGAGATAGGCTCACAATCATTCTTCTTTTATGATTTTATAGAGATTCTACACCTTTTTTCAAGTTTTTGTGGTACTGGAGACTGAACGCTGTGCAAGTTAAACCAAGTGCTCTACCACTGAGCCATACCCTTTCCCTAAAAGTCTGCAACCCTACATTTAACCAGTACCTTTTGCCTCTACTTCACCCCCATCACACTAAAGGTGTTAGCCCTTGTTTGTTCTAACCCTCAAGATTTGCCATCATCCAAAATTTTGATGTTCAAGTCAACTAGCTAGTTCCTCAGTTCATTGACCTCTTCTGTCCTGATTATTTCCATATCTTTTCTCCATTCTGCCCCATCGCTTGAGGTTTGGCCTATATCTGAAATTATAAAATCACATTTCATTTTAAATTCTAATCCTGTAAGGCTGGGGGTGTCACTGATAGAGTGTTTACCTAGCATGTATGAGGTCCTAGATTTGATTTCCAGCACTACAAATGTATGAATGAATGAATCCCAATCTATGTGGCAGTTTTCTTATTTGCTTCTAATTTAGCTGCTTCCAACTCTATGGGGAAAAGAATTCACTTGCTATTTGCTATAATAACCCAGTCCTCCCTACTCCTTAGTCCTTATGGCTATTTCAAACATTCTTCATAGTTTGCCAACTATATAACCTCCTACTTGTCCCTTATTGACTTTGAAAATGAAATCCATCATATTCTTATCACCCTTCCCACCACTACATGCATCCCTCCTCTTCCTTCTACTCCTACAGAGTCAAGCGCAACTATTAGTCTCTCCCACAATAGGTAATTTTCTCCACAGCTGTTCCTTCTCATGACTCTGATGGGTTTTCCTTCAACACGTAGATGTCCTCCACTTCATCTTATCTTTGAAACACATATATAACCAATTCTCCAAAGCCACATGCCTGTATCCCTGGCCTTATCTTTCTCTCCCTTTTCACAGCCAAACTTACTTGAAAAGCATTTTGTATGCATTTCCCTTTGTAGTTTTGTGCCCACTTTAATCCACTGGAACTGTTATAGGAGATTGGAGGTCCTAAGGTCAAACTGCTGAGTTTCATAGGTCAAGTCTAGCCACTTGCATTATACCAAATAAAGGACCAGTTATGGTGAAGGGCAGAGAAAGGCAGTTTATTATAAAACATGGGCAGCTGTGGAAAGAAAGCACTTCAGCCCACTTTCAACACTCTTTGTGGGTACACTTGTGGACTATAAGATTTAAATACATAAAGAACTAGGGTAAGAGCAGATAGGAATGTGTAATTATTAACACTCCCAGTCACAGGTATGTTCTGATTATCAGAGGTGATCAAAGGTGATCCCCCCATTGATTCAGGATTGGAAGGGGGTATGGTCTTGTTACAGTAAGAAATACTGATATTGGGCAGTAGTCTAGTTTCCTTAGGCTCATTCCTACTATTCAAGAGGGTTGTGAACTGACTTTAGGAAAGAAAGACTCAGGGCAAAGTACACAAATATAATATGGAGGCAGGGAAGCCTAGCTTTTAGCCTGCTAATTAGTCCAAATAGGGAGTCAATGCTTTCTAGGAAAAGTAGTTTAAGTACCTGTTATAAAACTGTTCTCTACCTTACCCATTTCCCCCTGCAATCCTCATCTCTTTGTACTCTGCATTACTGAAGGAGCCACAGATAGGACAAGCCCATGCCTGGGATGCCCTTTGCGGGGTGGGGTGGGGGTAGCTTCTGTTCATTTTTCTTCTGTTCATCTTCTTTCAAGAGTGCCCATGATCTCTGGGAAGCTATCTCTACATACACTATGCTCCAAATTTCAGAACAAAAATGCCCTCTGTGTTGCCTTAGTTCCTTGCACTTCACCCTACTTCATATCTATCAGATTGTGTGGATATTTTTTTCAGTACTAAGTCTCCTTTATTAGACTGTAATCTCCTTGAGGCAGACACAATTCCTTGTACATTCTGAGTTCTTTATGTTTGCTATGTGCTACTTTAAATTCAGTTACAGCCCAAACTGTATTATAAGTGATGGAACATGGGTTTCCCCTGGAAACATTGCCTCCTACCACACTGATACTTGAATGTTAAATTGCAAGACTAGGAGTTTGAGGGAATAAACTCTAGATCCAAACCACAGCAATGGGTAAGAAAAATATTCTACCTGCATACATTGGAATATTACTCTGCCTTCTCTTTTGAGATCTTAAAAGCTATAAACCTTTTACAATCTGGAAAAAGAGCATTAAAAGGCATATCTGGTAAAGGAAAGTTCTAAATTCACCTATAGTCTCTGTCTCCAGTAAGCCTAGATCACATCTCTACTCTTATTCAACAAAACCATTATCTGAGGATAGCTCAGAAAATTTCTTTCTTATGAAGAAATATATTTGAATTTCCATTGTATGGACCTAGCACATTTTAATTACCATTGTAGTTTTGGATCTAAATACCCATGTACTAAAAGTCCGGTGTCCTCAGCTGGTGGTGATGGATCATGGACTAATCCATTGTTGGATTCAAAATATGATGTCATTACTGGGGAGGTGAAAAAAATGTTAGACGGTAGAGCCTGGCTAGTGAGAAAGTAGGTCATGGAGGATGTTTCTCTGAAGGGTATATATTTTACCCTGCCCCTTGCTGTTACTTAGGAGATCTCTCTGCTTCCTGACTGCTATGAGATGAGCAACTTTCCTCTACCACACTTTAGTCCTCTACCACACCCTGAGCCATGATGTTTATGCCTCACCAGAGATGTAAAAGCAATGGAATCAACCAACCATGGATTAAAATATCTGAAGCCCTGAGCAAAATTAATCTTTTCTTCAACTTGTTTCTCTCAGGCATTTGTCACAGAGACAACAACAACAACAACAAATCTGATTTACATATCTACTTCACAGTTGACAGACATTTGGATTATTTTCACCTTTTAGCTATTATGAATAATGTGCTCTGAGCATTTGAGTTGAAAGTGTTTGACACATGCTTTCTTCTCCATGCCACCTACAGTGGCATTGCTGAGTTATAGTGTAATTGTGCAATTGTATGGTGAGCAATTTGAGGATCTAACTGTAAGGTATATTAAATAGGTAGGTCATTAGGTAGCTGATGAAGAGAACACCATGAGGTATTCATGTCAGAAAAGAAGTTTATTTACCCTTGCTTTGCATGGAGAGAGGCATGGCCAAAAGGGGTGACACCACCAGGGATTATCTAGGCCAGGTACAGGAAGAGGTGAGGGCAGGTGGGGGTAAAGGTGTGGTCACACTGGTTCTGGATGTGACCCCAGAGCCTGAGACCCTCCTATTGTCAGATGGGAGGTGTGACCAGTGGTGGCCCAAGATGTGACCTAGCAGGAGGGGGAAGTGACTGTTTCCAGGTATGCCAGTTACCTAGATAACACAGATACTGGGTGGAAACGTAGCCAAGAGGTAGGGAGGTGTCTGCGCAGGGCCTACATGGCTCAGGGCAGACCTTACACTAACCACCAGATTATTTTCCAAAGTGGCTGTCCCATCTTAAATTCCTACTAGAATTGTCTCAGGGTTTTAGTTTTCCTACATCCTTGCCAACACTTATTTTTGTCTTTGATTTAGTCTTCCTAGGAAGTGTGAAGTAGTGATATATAATTTGTATATGGATTGAGTGTGTCCTTCATGGGTTCATGCACTGGAATTTAGTGCCCAACATGAGGTATTACATGGATGGAAACTTAATCTCTAAATTATGGGGTTTAGAAATGTGGACTCTGGGAGTTTATTGAGACTAAATAAGGTCATAGGATGAAACTGGCTGATTGGGAAAAGAGACCAGAATCTATAGACACACATGCACTTAACATCTGATGCCCCATGATGCCCCAGGACCAGTAAGAAGACCACCAAGATGCAGTTCAAGATACAGGTTCTTGAAGAACTACTGAGTTAATTGTACCTGTTATTCTTACAAAGTTACCCATCCTCGTATATTTTGTTATAATAATATGAAACTGATGAATACTAGTTATAGTTCATTATTATTTTGATTTGCATTTTTCCTGTCGACTAATGAAGCTGGGGCGTGTTTTGTATGCTTTTTGGTCTTTTGTATATCTTTTATTTTTTAGATATGTTTATTGAGATCTGATTTTTTTTCTTTTCTTTTTTTTTGTTGGTCATGTGGCTTGAACTCTGGCCTCAGCTCTTCAGCTCAAGGTGAGTGCGCTACTGCTTGAGCCACAGTGCCACTTCCAGTTTTCTGATGGTTAATTGGAGATAAGAGTCTCATGGACTTTCCTGCCTGGGTTGGCTTTGAACCATGATCCTCAGATCTCAGCCTCCTGAGTAGCTAGGATTATAGGCGTGAGCCACAGGTGCCCGGCAAGATCTGATTTTTAACTGAGTTATTTATCTTCATTGTTGAGCAATACAACTTCTCTGTATGTATTCTAGGTATAAATCTCTTAGCAGATATATAATTTACAAATATGTCTCCCTATGAAGAGGGTTGCTTTTTCATTTTCTTGATGGTGCCCTTTGAAATATATTAGCTTAAAATTTTGTCTAGTTTACTTGATTCTCTGTGCATTGAAGAAACCATTGCTTCATGTAACTGTAACCCCTTTGTACAGTATTTTCACAATAAAAAAACAATTAAAAAAAGAAACCATTGCTTAATCAAGGTTATGAATATTTCCTCTAGTTTTCTAAAAGCTATTTTACTGTCTCTTATCATTGTAGTTAGGAACAGCTGCTCTGAATTCATAAAGTAATAGATTTGAGCCCTGGCTCTGTAGTTACTAATTTCTGGATCTCATGCAAATAGTAGTTACTTTTTTGAGCCTGTTTCTTCTTCTCTGAAGTGCAATGACTTAATTCAAGGGCCTATCTCATAGTAATATGTTAATGTTCTAGTGAATGTGTGTGTGTCAACTCTCAGTACCACATCTGGTACAGTTGTGTGCTCTATTATTGTAAGCTCTTTTGGACCACCCAGTGTATCTTCTCAGTGTTTTCACCTCCATCTTCGACATCTCCATATTTATGTCCACTTTGATGTCAGAGAAAAAGTATAATTGAGCAAGGCACTCATAGCTCACATCTGTAATACTAGCTACTCAGGAGACTTGAGGTCTGAGGATCACAGTTCAAAGCTTGCCCTGGAAGTAAAGTCCATGAGATTCTTATATCCAATTAACCACCAAAAAATCTAGAAGTAGAAGTGTGGCTCAAGTCATAGAGCACTAGCCTTGAGCAAAAAAAGATCAAGGACAATGACCAGGCCCTGAGTTCAAGCCCCATGACCAGCACAAAATAAAAAACAAAGAGAGAATATAATTTACTGTTTTCCATATATTGTTTTCTCTAAAACTGTGAAGAATACTTTCCAAGCTGTAACTTTTAGGTGCAGTTTACATTGTGATACACAGGATGTTACATTGTGCTGATGATATTTCCATACAAGCTGTGTTTTGCATGAAATGTAATTATGGCAATTTTATATTGCACTACATAAATCAGAGTATATTACAACTGTTAATTTGGATAATAACAACAGCCTATTTATGTAAAATAGATGATTTAACTCACCAAAGAACTTTGTTTATGTGTAATTATGCAGCCTATTTATTTATGGAATAAATGTCCAGCTAACTATAATATACAGCCATTCTAGTTCTTCATGAACTTGGCTAGGAGTGAGTTGCTCTGAATAGCAACTCAACTAGTTTTTGATGACTCAGTGGTGTGAGCCATCACCCAGGGTGCTTTAAGAGTCTGGTTATTCTGGGTCAGTGCTTTACAGTGTTCAATGTATCATTATCAATTGGGAGCCTGTTTAATCACAGATGCTGAACTCTGCCCCAGTATTTATGCTGCAGCAACATCGAGGTAGGGCTGAGAATTGATATTTCTAACAAGATTTTGAGGCAGGGGGACAGTAGAGGAGTTTAAACTCAAGGCCTTGTGCTTGTGAGACACTATTGCTTGAGCCACACCCGTAGTCCTTTTTGCTTTTGTTACTTTTTAGGTGTAGTCTTGCTTTTTGCTTGCATACTTGGACCTAACCAACTTGGATCTAACAAGTCGTGAGCATTATTGACACTTTTGGGTAGGGTACACACCTGAGGAACCTCTGCTGTGGTGCACAGTTAAACACAGAAGATATCTAGTCTACATTTTAGTATGTTGATCAGCATTCAGGGACCAATACGTGTCTCCTGAACTCCATCAAATACTGTGAAGTTTCCTGACATCTCACATACGTGCCTAACTTTTAGGAAATGATGAGACTATTTGAAATATTGGGGTATTATATTCTTCAAATTCCAGGGAAAGATTAAGCTTTCCCTGTTGGAAACTCCATTGGCTCTTGACAGCAAACTACGTGGTTTCCTTAAAATCTAACAAGTAGGTGCGTTCTCATAGATTTCCTACCCAGCAGAGCAGGTTGTTCTGTTATCTTTTTTCATTCTATTCCTGCCCAGTGATTCCTTTGCAATATCAGGTAGATTTTGTACACTCTGAATTGTTCAGTCACTTCACAAAATGTTATGATTCCAATTTGACTTTTTGTTGTTGTTGTTGGTTGTGGGGCCTGAAGTTTGGGCCTGGGCACTGTCCCTCAGCTCTTCAGCTCAAGGCTAGCGCTCTACCACTTGAGCAATAGTGCCACTTCCAGTTTTTTCTGCTTATGTGGTACTGAGGAATTGAACCCAGGGCCTCATGCATGCAAGGCAAGCATTCTATCACTGAGCCAACTTCCCAGCCCCTTTAATTTTCTTTTTGATTCCTCTCAGAGCTAACATTTTTTGTCTGAGTAGCAAATTTCCCTTTCTTTTCCTTCTTCAGTAGTTGGTTTTGTTCTTATCAGCAACAAGAGTAAGTGTATGACTGAGAATTGGTTTCAGCCAAAATTAATGGGGTAAGTTCTTCTCTAAATGGACTGGCAAGGCTAGAATGCAACCATTAATGACTATGTCTGCAACAAAGATGATCTTTTCCACATAAAGTCAATATACAAAGAGAATAGAGCTGGGAGCTGGTGGCCTATACCTACAATCCTAACTACTCAGAAGGCTGAGAACCAAAGGATTATGGTTCAAAGCCGGCTTGAACATAAGTCTGAGAGACTCCAAAATAATCAGCAAAGAACGGGTTGAACATGTGGCTCAAGTGGTAAAACGCCAGACAAACAAACTTAGCAAACTTGAGGCCCTACATTTAAACCCTGGTGCTACAAAGACAAACCAATCAACCAAGCACAGGTATTGTGCCTCCACTTTCTTCTCTTATTACTATTTTAATAGGGTTTACTGAATGGACTCTTTTTTTCTCTTATAAATAGCTATTTAAATAAAATATGTAAATAAAGGAATAAAACTCATTTTATGAAATATTATTCTATAAAGGGCTTATTACAAAGGCATTCATTTCCTAAATATAGTCTATGATACTTTGTAAATATAAGTTGATGGTATTTAATTATTTTAAGTAGACTTGTAAAATACTTTAGGACAAAATACTATTTCATAGCTTTAGCATATGGTCACTTCTTCCTTATATTTACCAAGCCTGGACTAAAAGCTATAATTTTGACCTCTTAATGATTATTATTATCTTTGCAGTGCAGAGAAAAGGAGGTTCATTACATGGCATGGGCAGCCACCATCACTCCTCAAGAAGACATCACTTCTGCACATTTTAAACCATCTTCAAGGTACAGACATGAGCTACGGATTTAACTAGACAAAAAGCTGAAGACAGGAGGTGAAAGGTTTGCCTAGTGAAATAGTCTCAGTCACACGCATGCTCAGGAAGCTAGAGGTGACCAGAAGTGGCCTCAGATAAGGTCTGACAATCCATTGTCGTAGGACTGGGCAAGTGGAGCATAGTTAGGGTAAGTCAAGATGCCTGATGGGTGGTGCAATGCTTCCTGGCTTCCAAGATAGCTGTGAATTGGAAGTGGCGCTGTAGCTCAAGTGGTAGAGCACTCGCCTTCAGCTGAAGAGCTGAGGGACAGCATCCAGGCCCAGAGTTCAAGCCCCACGTCCGACCCAAAAAAAAAAAAAGATTCCAAGGTAGCTGTGAATTAATTTCAGGAGAGAATAACTCAGCAAAGAATATAGCTACAACATAGAAGCAGAGATGCTTGTTTTTACTTTGCTTTTGGTTAATTAATGAGCCCAAGTAAGTAGTCAGTGTTTTTCTGCAAAACAACATTTAAACAGCAGATACAAAGTAACATTTGAAACAACTATAATCTAACTAAAAATGGGGAAAAATGTATTTTTTTGTAGTTTTTGAGAACTATTCATATAGCTTGTATAATTTTCTGAGTCTTTTGGCTTTTGTCTCTAGCTTTTTCTTTCTTTCATCTGTAGAACAATCATTTAGGATACAGCTTGTTTTACAAAAACCCTTTTTCATTTTAAAGCATTTTCCCCCTTTAGTTCTCCAAAATCATGTCCCTAATACCTTCCTATATCTCTCCTGCTTGATGGCTCTATTTCTTCTTTCTAACTTGTATTTTGGGAGAACTTTTAGAAAATTTAAACTTAGACTAAATTGTTTCTTATTCCCCCCCAATAAAATATCTGTAATAGCCTTATATTCTAAAAAAAAGATCTAGGAAGTAAAGTAAGCTTACACTGCTTCTCTATAAGAGAAAAAACAATGGGCTGGGAAGGTTGCTCAGTGGTAGAGTGCTTGCGTTGCATGTGTGAGGTCCTGGGTTCGATGCCTAAGCACCATATAAGCAGAAAAAGCTGGAAGTGGTGCTGTGGCTCAAGTGGTAGAGCACTAGCCTTGAGCTGAAGAGCTGAGGGACAGTGCCCAGGTCCAGAGTTCAGGCCCCTAGACTGACAAAAAAAAAGAGAGAGAGATAGAGAGAAAAATTTACAAAAGTAAGTTTGTTAATAGGCCCAATCATTGGAAAAGAGAACTGAATATAAAATTACCCTTGTGACTGAATAAACAGATCCAGATTACTGTCTTTGAAAACCTTCTTTGGCCATAAATTAGAGGATAATCTTTTTTTTTTGTTTTGTTTTTTTAAAATTTATTTATTTATTTTTTATTTGTGAACATACTGTACAGAGGGGTTACAATTACATGCGCAGGATAATGCGTACATTTCTTACCAAGCATTGCAGCCTCCTCCTTTGGTTTACCCTTCACATCCCTTCCCAGCCTCCCCCCTCCCCCCCAATCCCAACCCTTCTCCTCACCCCCTCCCCCCCCCACCGACGTTGTAAAGCTCATTTTGGACATGACAACTTATACTTCTCGTTGTTGCATCAGGTCCACCTGTATCCTTAAACAACTGTTTTTCCCCCTCTCCTCCACAAGTTATACTGACATTAAATATAGTGAAAGCAGGGGTTATACTGTGGGGGAGGGACATACAAAGCAACAAAGAGATAGTCTTATAAATGCGTTAGAAACACATGCATGAAAGAAAAAAACATTAAAATACACGTCTAAGG
The DNA here is from genome assembly GCF_000151885.1 of Dipodomys ordii. Lineage (NCBI taxonomy): Eukaryota > Metazoa > Chordata > Mammalia > Rodentia > Heteromyidae > Dipodomys > Dipodomys ordii. The sequence goes on from NW_012267288.1 coordinate 1,225,672, forward strand.
GTTCATTTTCCTGACATCACATTATCTGACCTTTTCCGCTTGACTCATACATATACTAGAGATTGCAAATAAGGGAAACCATGGGACCTATGTTTCTTTGGGCCTGGCTTACTTCACTTAATATAATTTTTTCCAAGTTTTTCCATTTCCTAACAAATGGGGCAATGTCACTCTTTCTGATGGAGGCATAGAATTCCATTGTGTATATATACCACATTTTCTTGATCCATTCATCTACTGAGGGGCATCTGGGTTGGTTCCATATCTTAGCTATGGTAAATAATGCTGCAATAAACATTGTTGTGCTGGTAGCTTTAGTGTGGTCTTGTTTGTAAACATTTGGGTAAATGCCCACAAGTAGCAGAGTCATAGAGGAGCTCTATGTGTAGTCTTTTGACTCTGTTTTCCAGAGTGGTTGAACAAGTTTACACTCCCTCCAACAGTGTAGTAGCATTCCTTTTGGCCACATAACATCTGTTGTTATTAGATTTTTTGATTATAGTCATTCTAACTAGAGTGAGGTAGAATATCAATGTTGTTTTGATTTGCATTTCTTTTATGATCAGAGATGATGAGCATTTCTTCATGTGTCTATTAGCCATTTCCTCTTCAGAGAAGTCTCTCTTTAAGTCTTTAGCCCACTTATTAATGGGATGGTTGTTTCTTTGAGGATTTGTTTTGGGGGTTGAATTTTTTTGAGTTCTAAGTATATTTTATATATGAGGCCCTTGTCTATTGTATGGCTAGAGAAGATCTTGTTCTAATCTGTGGGCTTTCTATTGATCTTGCTAGCTTTGTCCTTTGCCATGCAGAAGCTCTGCAGTTTCATGCAATCCCATTTGCCCAAACTTTCTTTGATTTGTTGTGTTTCTGGTTCTTTATTAAGAAAATATTGGCCTGTGCTAAGGAGCCCTAGAATTTTTTCTATTCCTTTCTGCAATGTTTTCAGGGTGTCACTTTTATTCAAGGTCTTTGATCCATTTGGAGTTGATTCTGGTGCAGGGTGATATATAAAGATCTAACTTCTGTATGGTCTTGTTTGTGGTCATTCGGGTAAATGCCCAAAAGTGGGATTGCTGGGTCATAGAGGAGCTCTATGTGGAGTCTTTTGTGGAACCTCTATACTATTTTCCAAAGTGGTTGAACAAGTTTACACTCTCACCAACAATGCAGTAGGGTTCCCTTCTGTCCACATCCCCTCCAGCGTCTGTTGTTATTAGAGTTCTTGATTATAGTCATTCTAACTGGGGTGAGGTAGTATCTCAGTGTTGTTTTGATTTGCATTTCTTTTATGGCTAAGGAGGTGGAACATTTCTTCATGTGTCTATTAGCCATCTTTCTTTCCTCTTCAGAGAAATTCCTCTGTAAGTCTTTAACCCACTTAATTATTGGGCAGTTGTTTCTTTGAGGATTTGTTGTTGGGGGATTTAGTTTTTTGAGTTCTAAGTATATTTTAGATATGAGACCCTTGTCCGTTGTATGGCTAGAGAAGATCTTCTCCCAATCCGTGGGCTTTCTATTGATCTTGCTAGCCATGTCCCTTGCCAAGTATTTTCTACAAGTGTTTAACCAATTTTGCCAGCACCATTTACTGAAGAGTCTGCCTTTCTTCCACCCTTTTTTGTTTTGTTTTGTTTTTGTTTTGTTTTGTTTGTTTGGCTCCCTTAACAGGGATTAGGTGGCATAGGTGTGCGGGTTGATTCCTGAGCTTTAGTTCTATTCCATTGGTCCTCAGGTCTGTTCTGGTGCCAGTACCAAACTGTTTTGATTACTATGGCTTTGTAATAGAGTTTGAAGTTTGATATTGATATTCCTCCAGCACTGGTCTTTCTGCTAAGGATTGCTTTTGCTATTCGGGGTCTTTGAGGATAATTCTTAAATGCCTCCATCTTAGACCTGTTGGAGTGATAAGAAGTTGGGAAAGCTAGTTTTCTCAGAAGAGGCAGGTGTGTGTGTGTGTGTGTGTGTGTGTGTGTGTGTGTGTGTTAGAAAAGACCATTAATTTTATAATAAGAATAATCCCCTAAATGCTCATATACATAGACACAAAATGCCACAAAAATAGGTTTAGATTAGGCATGCAAAGACAAGTGCATGTAAGATGTAAAATTAAATTTAATGGCCATATGTCAGTTATTTGTAGGCAGTCCAGGAGCAGATAGGGTTGTGTTCAATTCTATTCTTTTAGTGTTTTTCAGCCATGAGCATGCGACAGGAAGATAGCAATGTTTTTTCTTTCTTCTTCCTCCTCCTTCTCCTCCACAGTACAGGGATTTTGAACTCAGAGCCTTAATCTCATTTGGCTTGCTTGCTCTGCTGGTGCTCTACCAATTGAGCCACACCTCCAGGCCTGCTTTTTTGCTGGTTATTTTGGAAAAAGGTCTAGTGGTCTTTTCTGCACAGGCTGGTTTTGATTCTCTGAAACCTCTAGGATTGCAGGCATGAACAATGGGTGATGGACAACTTTTGATCTATAATATATGTTTGGGAAGCTACTATTTTCTTCTTGGTAATATTTCTGAGTTTCCTATACATTCAGATCCCTTAATGTTTGGTCACATAACAGGAATAATGAGTAGGATTATCAATATGAGGAGAATTGAATAGTTTTAATCAGCTAACTTTCTATTTAGTAAACACACTGCTAATCTGGTACTTAATGATTGTATTTAATTGCCAATAATGCTGCCATCTTTGCTGAATATTTTAATCAATTTTGTTTCAGGTTTCTGGTTCATTTAATTCAACTAAATTTATCCATGCTAGTTTAGTGTACTATGTGTTTAACAAGTTGGTGAATTAAAGGTCAAAGAAAGAAAGCAATGCACTTACCCATAGTAGAATAAAAACCATAAAATCATTAAAAGTGAAGTCGGCCTTATACAAGTCTCACATTTGAGGTGTCAAAGATTAATTAGGTGCTATGAAAACCAGCCTAAGGGAATCTAAATTGAGAGCTAAACTCTGTACTTTGAAGACACCACAGATAAAATGGAATTTTTATATGGCAGATACTATACATATATACATATATATATATATATATATATCTTTATAACAAGACAAACTTTTCTCTGCCTTATAATTCAGTTCTACTAAAGGGATATGTAAAATATTAATTTACAGTTCTATGAGGTCATTTCTCAGGGGAACTAGCATGCCTCTTGGTTGACAGATTACTGATCAATTGATTAATTGGCTTGATACAACAGTAGTTCAGGGAATCTAGGGTGCTGGTTTTCAAACACTTTTATTCCTTATATATACTAATGTAATTTTGAAAATCTATATTCTCCCTTGACTGTATTTAATACCCCCTAAATTTTTATCTGAGTTGAAAAAGGTTTCAAAATATCCTATGGTGGTGCTGGGAAGGTGGCTCAGTGATAGAGCACTTGCCTTGCATGCCTGAGGCCCTGGGTTCGATTCCTCAGCACCACATAAGCAAAAAGAAAAACGCTGAGGCTCAAGTGGTAGAGTGCTAGCCTTGAACTGAAGAGCTGAGGGACAGCGCCCAGGCCCAGAGTTCAGGCCCCATGACCGGACCCCCCCCCCAAAATACCCTATGGTATTTATTTTTTTTAATATGTGTGTGTGCTGATCCTGTGACTTGAACTAAGGGCCTGAGTGCTCTCCTTGAGCTTTTGTGCCAGCGCTCTACCACTTGAGCCACAGCTCCCTTTCTGGCTTTTTGCTGATTACTTGGAGATAAGAGTCTCACAGACTTTCCTGTGAAGGTTGGTTCCCACAGATCTCAGCCTCCTAAACAGCTAGGACTAGAAGTGTGAACCATTGGTGCCAGGCCCCTATGAAATAGTATTTTGAGGTTGAAACTTTTACAACTCATTTAAAAATGTAACTGATTACCTAAAAACCATATACTGACAGATGAGAATTTATGATATCACAACTTAGAATTTTCAACCTTGCCATGGTATGAAAGCAAGGAACATTCAGTGGAAACCAGATTTGGAAGTTTGAATCTGGATCTTTCCTAGGCTAGCAATATTTGATCTGATTCTCTTGGACCAATGCCAGACAGCTGAAGCTCCTAGTCAGTAACATGGCCCCAAGGGGAGGGAGCCCATCCTCTATAGTATGTTGTGTTGCTAAGCTATGATGCTGTGTAAGTTTAGTAAGTGGAAATTTCATCTTATGGGTGAAATCTCCTGGTAAGTCAAGGAGGCTTTGTAGATTCCAGATGTATCAGCATCCATTTCAGATACATGAATATGTCAGTTACATGGTTCTTTATTCTTTCCAAACTCATTTCTTCATTCTATTTTCACTATGGAGTCATGAGTTCTATAGACTCGAATCATACCTGTCCGTCCAGCCACTCTTATTAGTCTACAGAAAAAAAATGGTGAGAATCGCTGGCTTTTGTCAGCATTTTATCATTCAAAACAGCCTGATCATATACATTTATGAAAATTATTTAAGTGATCATTGTGTAGTATCAATGCTTCTATCTTTGCACTGGGCAATATGGGAGCAGTTGTGGGCATGCTTTGGGAACCAGCTATGAAGAAGTTGAACTGGGGACAGTGTAATGTGTGCTTAATGGGTTATGTATTTATGAGGCTGGCATTCACTTCCATGTAGATAAGTGACCGCTAGCCATTTTGGAGTAGGTGTGACACCTGCTCCACTTAACTCTCCTGGAGTTTTGACACATGTGCAGAGCTACAGGTTAAACATCAATATCTTCGCAACGAATAGTATAAGCACGAAGCTAGTGAAAAGGAACAGAACTGAAATTAATGGAAACAGAAGCTAGTGCAATATGACAGGAATAAAATTGCTTTTCATAACCCTCTGGTCAAATGGGAGTTCTCATCTATCAGGAATATACTTCATAATGCAACAAATCCATCGTATGTTTTTTTCCTCCAGTTTTTGATAAAAGTCACATGAAAACAGGCTTTCTGTGCTAGGCAGAAATCTGGAACAATACATAGAAGCAGCATTTAAGTCTTTGTATAAAGTCATATGTTTTATGCATCCCATCTGTCAATACTGATTTTTTAAAGTGCTCAAGTAAGCATATTAGAGGGAATGCTGGATCACATTCCTCTTCTTGCTGTAAAAACAATACTTTGAAATTATATGAAAAGACTAAGAAGGCACACAGGCAAAAAATATAAAAAGTGGGATAAAAGTGTGCCAGGCCCCTCATTAAAATACAATATTCCCAGCACTATTTGTCTTCCCTTTTGGAATCACAAATTTATGATTTAAAAATGTTCTTTTTTATTCCAAGTAAATATTTACATCATACACACATCTATACTCTTTTCCCTAAGAATGCTCTCCCCCTTTTCCTAATTATAGAAGCCTCATGGTTCACAAACACTGCTTGTACTTTCTTTGCTTTGAATTTGTAGGCTTCTGCCTCAAAGGATCTGAATAATCAAATGGTTTTCAAACTACAGAAAAGGTGTTCCAATGCTTTTACTGGAAATTTGATTAAGTCAATCAATGAAGCACCCTTGATTAGAGATGTTTCCAGATATCATGAGTGTTTTACTTCTCGACTTCTTTTTTCAGCACTGATGTTTGGCTTGAAGACCTTGTACTTCTTAGACAGATGCTCTGCTATTTGATTTATGCCCCTAGCTCTTCCTGCCTTTTGTTTTCATTATTTTTTTTGAATAAGATTTCTCTTTTTTCCTAGACAGCCTGAATCTGATCATCCTATTTATGCTCCCCACATAGCTAGGATGGCAGGCATGTACCACCATACCCAGGCCTTTCATTTTATATGTACTGGAATTTGAACTTAAGACCTCTACAGATTGCTTTCTCAGCTGATATTCTAACACTTGATCCAGTCCTCCAGTCTGGGTTTTTGCTAGTTAGTTTGGAGATGGAATCTTGAGAACTTGCTGTCTGAGCTGGCTTCAAACTATGATTCTCCAAATCTCAGCCTCCTGAGTATCTAAGATGGTAGGCATAAACCACAACAGCCAACTTGGGCTGAGAAGAGTCTCATATTTTTATCCAGGTTGGCCTCAAACCACAAACTTTCTGATCTAGACTTCAAAGTACCTAGGACTATGGGTGTGAACCACAGTGTCTGACCCAACTGAATTTTGAAAAAATTTTAATGTATGGGAAAGCTGAAAGTTATAACACAACAAATACCCATTTGTCTTTTGCTTAAATTTGTTAACATTTTATTACATTGGCTTTCTCTCTCTAAATAGTATAATAACAGCAGTAATGATACTTGGAAATGTGTATTATTTTATTATTATTGTTAGACCTATTAAGTTACAAACAGCTTTCTGTTCATCTCCACCTATATTCCGTCAGAGCCAAGTCTTTCTTTTATGTAACCAGAACTTTTTCAAGGAGAGACTTGTATAGCTGTGGAGAGTGCATTCCCAATGAGCTCATGTAACTCACCCTACCTCAGATTCAGGGAGCTGTCTTTTCAGAATACCACTCCTTTCCATCAGATAACTGGACAAGGTGATGGTGAAAAGAAACAATTATTTCCACTAATATGGATTGACTTTGATGAGGAAGGGTCATCTCAGACCTTCCTTGGTCTGTAAAACTTGTAAAACTTGGTATCTTTCCAGGATCTCACTTCCAATTCTTTTCTCATGCTCAGAGTAGTGCTCACTTATAAATGTTGGCATTTGAAGAACACAGTTATTTAGTTGTTTCTCATTCATGAGAGGAATAAAATGGCTTCCATTCATCTATTAAAATAATTCTAGTTGAAAGATTGGAGATATGTCTGAAGTGGTAGAATGTCTGCTTAGCAAATGTAAAGCCCTGAGTTCAAACTCTTGTACTGTAAGAATCCGTCATGACCTTCCCAGGAGACCATGTGGAGAAAGGTAGGCACAGGAGAAAGATTATTATAAGGTTTATTAGAGGGGCCATATTTCCCCAGGAGAGGGAGCACCTGGCGTCTACCCCTATCCAAGTGGCAAGTTAGGTGGGGGGAGGAAGTGAGGGTGGAAGTGAGGTAAATGAGTGTACAGGTAGATCTGGGAGGAGAGAGGGAGTGGCCAGCTATATGGTGGGAGCTCTAAGGTAGGCAGGAGCTCAGGTTTGGGTGGAGCTGAGGACTGGAGGTTGGGATAATATTAACATTCCCCACTTTTTATTTAATAAAAATAACAGTGGGGGTGGGGGAGGGCAAGGGCAGAAATAGTTTATTCTGAAGCTACTTCCTGCTGTAAAGGGGCCAAGTAGTCAGGGGTCAATGATTTGTTGCTGGGCAGGGAACAATCCAAGAAGCATTTGTTTGACAGTTTGGTAAAGGTCCTCATCTTTTCCATGACAATAGTTATCACAGCCAAAGGGTGTCTTGGGCTCTTTTGGCTACTTCCTGCTGGCCTGGGGCATCGAGCAGTCACTGGAGCTGGGGTCTCTAGGGTCTGGGTCTGTGCTGGGTAAGGCAGGGCAGTGTAGGTGAAGTCTCCTGTTGCCTGTAGTAACAGGATGGCCTTGACTTGTTCCCAGGGGTGTCCTGGGTGTGGAGCTGTAATTTTGTGAAAAGAAACTTTTAGAAAGGTCAGGCAAAAAGCTGACAAAGTGACAAGGTCAGTTAACATGAATGACACAGGAGAACACGCACTGGTAAGATGACACACATCTAGCTAGGTGACAGTGGTGGCTCCCTCCCTCAATCCTAGCTAACCATGTGGCTACGGTGCACGAAAGATCATGAAACTTAATCACAACCACCCAAAAACCAGAAATGCAACTGAAGCTCAAGTGGTAAAACGCTATCCTTGAGCAAAGATAGCACCCCACCCTTGAGTTTAAGCTTCAGGATTGCTGTGCGAGAGTGCACAGACAGAGAGACAGACAGACACACACACACACACACACACACACACACACAAAGAGATCTCTACTTGAATTTTAAGTCCTATACAACATCACATTCAGGTGGCTCAGTGGTAGAGCACTTGCCTTGCATGCATAAGGCCCTGGGTTCGATTCCTCAGCACCAAGTAAGCAGGAAAAAAAAAAGCTGGAAGTGGATCTGTGGCTCAAGTGGTAGAGTGCTAGCCTTGAGCTGAAGAGCTGAGGGACAGCGCCCAGGCCCAGAGTTCAGGCCCCACGACCAGACTCCCCCCCCCAAAAAAAAATACGTACCTGATATTTTGGTATGTTAAGAAGGACTGTACATACAACTCTCCAGTAGTTTTCTCATTGTAATTACTTCTGCATTTTCTAGTCACATTATTATTTGGGAGATGATCACAAATAGATTTTAAATATACCTGTTAGTGATGTTTTCAACTCTGAAACTTACATCTTTATGTTTTACCTGTAGCATTCGAATAGGATTTTAAATATTCCCCCAAACAAGTTTTTTTTTTAATTTTTTTAAGTCCCTTCTCTTCCCTTGGGAAAAATATCCAAATGATAGAAAGGAATCAACTCATGCTGAAGCCATAAAACTAGAGGGCAGTTTACCTGAGAAGCAGAGAAATCTTATCTTCAGAACTAAAATTAAGATATTCAAGGCTCCAGGCCTGAGGTCAAAACACTGAAAATCACAGAGATATACCATTTGAACCTGGGCCTTAAAATAGCAAAGATGTGCTTTACTGTTTTGCTTTGTCATTGAAGAAATGTTTTTATCTTTCATTTCCTTTAAAGAGACATTGTCCTTAAATATGGGTAGCATAGCATGGAATTTGCTGCCTGTTTCTTTGAGCAGTCTGCTGAAAAGGGCTAAACTTTGATTTCACTGACAATTTTCATTATCTACTGGAACTCCAAATGGAGACATATTTTGCCTTTCTGGTATTTTTTATGGGGGAAGCAACCATGTGTGATCAGCACTTAAATAAAGCTCCCACTTAGTCTCACAGGAATAACAACATCCTAACTCATTGTACATGCTCTGTCAGTATCCATTGCATGAAGCACGTTCAGTCTATGCCATTGTTGGATAAGGAACACATAACTATACATGCAAAATCTCTTTAACAGCATGGTGAGCCATGGTTCTTAACAATTCTGCTTTCCTTCATCTGGAAAGACACAAACGAAAGGATCAATGAAAGGCTCCAACACATCCATGCCAGGGGAATACTCGGAGGCAGACAGGCACAGGAGAAAGATTATTACACGGCTTATTAGAGGAGCCATATTTCCCCTGGAGAGAGAGCACATGGCAGCCTCCACTATAGGTAGCAGCAGGGTCTGGGGGATAGGAGGTAGATGGGAGTTCAGGTGGTTCTGGGTGGAGAGAGGGAGGGGCCAGTAGGTCTGGGTGGAGCTGAGGACCAAAGGTGGGCATAATGCTTACAACAAACATCCTTCATGTAGAAAGAAGACAACTTGGGACATTTTCTTTCCAAGAAATTTATGTAAATTACAATTGGATGTAACAAATGTATGTATTTTTCAGGTTTTATACCTTTATTTCCCAAGAATTTTGGCATAACTTTCCATGCAATATTTCTTTAAAGAAAATCAAGACCCTATTTCTCAGTGTCTCATATGGGAAAGAAAAAAGTTATGATTGGTTATCATCTCTGTCAGTCATCTCAGCCATAAAAAGAGGAAAACTAGTCACTAAATTCATGACAACTCACTGAGTTCATGAGTTTGGCTCAGACAATTTTCTTTTTCTCTCTTCTTGCCTGAATAAAGGCAATTCTATTGGTAGGGCATCAACCCTACAAGCATAGGAACTATGATGTCATAGAATATGTATTTGATCTTTGTCTTTGGCACCTAAAACCTTTGGAATTTCTTTAGTGATGGGAGTTTTTTGATAATCACAAGAAGCCCCTTTTGATCACACCTAAGTTTATGCCAATGAGATGACTTAAAATGAAGTCTCTTTATAGGCTCAGCTGATCATTGAAAGACCAGGTGACTAGATTAGAACTCCTTGTTCACTCCCCTTCTTGAGTCACAGGCTCTCGAAAAAGGAGGGATGAAAGCTAAAGATTGAGCAACCAGCTATAGTTCTGGATAGGTGAATGCATCTACTTGGAGTGAGGTTAGCGCATTTTAACTCTACCAGAAGCCCCCATCCTAAGGACCCTTCTTGACTATATCCTGTGCACCTCTTCAGATTGTCCTTCATTTGCATCCTCATAATAAATTTGAATACATAACTAACATGGATTCCTAAGTTCTCTGTGTGAGCCATTCTAACCAATTATTGAAAGGGAGAAAGACACAATAAAACTTCCAATTTATTTAATGAATCAATCAGAAATTTGGTGTAGATATTTCTAAAGTGAAGGCATTCTTGTGCTACCAAAGCCTTAAACTTGTGGAGTCTGACAGTGACCTACTAGTGACACAACTGCAATGAATTGCTGGACATCGTTGGTTTCTGCAGGGAATCAGAATTTTTGGGTGTGTCACCAGCACCGCTTGGTGCCAGAAGGGTTATATGAAGATAAAAACAGAATTTTTTTTTTTAGGGATATGAGAGCAGATATCTAAGAAACCAGAGTGGATGATAACTGGCTAATAACTTAAAATTATATCGAATAGAGAGCAAAGAATACTTTGAAAAATTCCTCTGACAAAATCTGTTGCTTAAAGTTCCAGTACTTTCCCTTGGGTCTTGATTAATTAGGGCTGTCAAGGAGAAAAATGGCTAGATGAACCTCTGGTTAAAAGTTCTCCTAAATAAACTACTAGGACTTTTAATGATAAAGCACTGTCAAGTACTTTTCCTTTATATATGTATCAGATAGCTGCCATGAAATATTCACACTTTACAATACAACTGTAAAGCAAAATACCCACTAGTATGCAAACTAACACATACCAGTAATCCTATATCATTTGCTGAAAATTGATGTTTGTTGCAATTGGCTACTTGAATATGTGAGATCCCAAAAATCCAAGCTGTGAGACCCAGAAGAAACTGGGAGTTTGGATTGCCTTCTCCCAATGCAATCTCAGAACACAGAGAGTTTTCCTGGAAAAGGTCAGTTTTGGCTTGACCTGAACTCAGATTCCACGCTAAACTGTGTGGGAGCCTAAGGGTAGACTTAGGGTTTATGCAAATTCTAGGTTGATTATTGTTTAGCTCTCCTTCCCAGAATAAGAAGGTCACCTACTATTGTACACAAAATATTGTCACATATTGAAATTTGTACCTTATTTACTTACACAAGACCAATGAAAACCTTGGTTAATGGAACCTTGGGATTTGTGGCTAGCGGAAGGCCACAGGGCCCCTGGTGCTCCAAACTTAAGTTCCATGGCCCAGTCTCCTTTATTTCCTTGCTCCGGGTTGCAGCAGAATAAGGAGCATGCTGCTGGATCCTACCTGGATGGTTTCCCAAAGTGCCAACAGAGGAGGGGGTGAATGAACCTCATAACTACAATATTAATTAATTGCTAATGGTCCTACCTACCTCTTCCATGCCTATATAAAACCACATCACTATAGACTTTTATAGAGGAAGACTATGTTGTTTTTATTATTACATTTCTCTGTGTTGTACTGTTTGTTGCCAACTTACATTTATGTTCCAGAGGTAACATTTGGGCCTTTTCTGTGACTTGAGAATAAAGCACAACTGCATAATTTGCGATGTAAAATCACTGATGGAAATAATAACATGAAAATATCTTTCAAGACAGACTTACCAGTGCAATATTTTTTAGAGCACACAACAATTATTAAAATGCAATATAATATCTGAGAATAATAATCTTTGGGTCTAGAAATGTGGCTTAATGGTACAGTGCTTGCCTAGCATGCATGAAGCACTGGGTTTGATTCCTTGGTACCACATAAACAGAAAGAGCCAGAAGTGGTGCTGTGGCTCAAGTGGTAGAGTGCTAGCCTTGAACAAAAGAAGTTCAGGGACAGTGCCCAGGCCCTGAGTTCAAGCCTCAAGACTGGCAAAAAAAATCTTTTGAGACAGTTTTTAATAATGAGTAATTTTTTCTTTTGGGTGACACTGGGATTTGAACTTTCACTTGCTAGGCAGACACTTCGTCACTGAGCCATGCCTACAGGCAATAATGAGGAATCTAATATCTCAAAGTTGTGACATGTATATAAACAGCCTTTCCCCCCCTATTTTTGTTTTTATATGTACAGACTGCCTAAAACCAGTGTGTGTCAACCAAAAGTTTTTTCTCTCTCTTTCTCTTTGTCTGTCTGTCTGTCTGTCTGTCTCTCTCTCACACACACACACACAGAGTTCCAAATAAAATTTCACTGATAATCTCCATGTGTCTTAATTCCCAAGTTTCTTCTTCAATCTTTCATTTGACTTTTTCTTCACATCTCCTTTTGGCTGCTATATTCATTAATCTCAATATGTTAAAAATGTCAGTATACCTTAAAGATACTCACTCAATTTTGTCTTGGCAACTCTTAGAAGGTTGTGAATTATTGAAAGTTCTTCTGTTCCTTCATGTCTCACTTTTCACTTACCATTTTATCTTCTAAATATATTGTACCAGCCTGGACCTCTTATTTTCATCCTCCTTCGACATTTTGTCATTTCCTGCCTGTTTTACCAGAATCCCTTTCATATTGGCATATCAATCTTGTTCTATTCCCATTTAGATTACAATGTGATCTTTTAAAAAATCCAAAATTGATGTCTTGCCCAGAAATGCTTCACATTTTTTTCTGGTTAATATCTGAAATCCTTATTATTCTGTTGAAATTTCTTCATAATCTGGCTTTGGCTCACTGTGGTTTCCTCAGCACCCACAGGTGGAACTTTGGACATACAGGTATGTCTTGGTATCCTTTGATGTTTTTGCCAATTCTTTTCCCATACCAAATTAGCTTGGGCTTGGCTGAATCTACAAGACAGAGGTCAAAACTGGACCTTGCCAGTGAGTCTTGCAGAAACATCCACAGTGTCAATGCTTTTGAGGTAGATTCTCTCCCCTCTATTCAATAATTCTGAATCGCCCTACATGACAGTTTATGTGATTATAGTATCTAAGCACCTCAACTAAATTTCTTCTTCTCTTACTTCTTCATTATTGTTATTTCACTTATGCTGTAAGGTTATATAAAGAGAAATCAGCTGTTTGCATTTATATCTTTTTCTGACATATATTTTGTATTCAAAATCTTTTTTTTTTTTTTTAATCAGTCCCGGGGCCTGAACTCTGGGCCTGGGCACTGTCCCTCAGCTCTTTAGCTCAAGGCTAGCTCTCTACTGCTTGAGCCACAGCACCACTTTCAGCTTTTTCTGCTTATGTGGTGCTGAGGAATTGAACCCAGGGCCTCATGCATGTAAGGCAAGCATTACCACTGAGCCATCTTCCATTCCTTCAAAATCTTTTTTGAAGAAAAAAAAATTAAGAGGCCTAAATAGACTTGCAATATTTTTCTCACAATTCAGGACACTCATACCTAGGGCTTTTGTTAAAATATTTTAAGAATTGAATTTCTTATAATGTAAAGTTAGTAAGCAGAAATTGCCCAATTTTTCTTTGTTACACTAAATCGCTTATTCTGAATGTAATCAATCTTTAAATGTAAAATTTAAGTATTCTAGTATATAGTTTTAGGGAAGAAAACAATGAAAAATAAATTTTCATAAACTTTCTGTTTCTTACAATTGAGGTTCCTCCCCAAGAAGAGACAGATTCGTTTTTATGTGTTAAAAAGCATCGTCAATGGGCTAGGAAGGTGGCTCAGTGGTAGAGTGTTTGCCTTGCATGCATGAGGCCCTGGATTTGATTCCTCAGCACCACATAAAAAGCCAGAAGTGGTGTTGCAGCTCAAGTGGTAGAGTGCTAGCCTTGAGCTGAAGAGCTGAGGGACAGCGCCCAGGCCCAGAGTTCAGGCCCCATGACCAGACCCCCAACCCCCTCCCACCCAAAAAAAGGCTCATCAAATGAATTTATTTTGTCTCTGCTATGTTTTGCTAATTGTTTTTGTTTTCTGAGTAGTTTGTCCCCTCTGAAACTCATGACCTGTTGAGGGACTCTGCCAGCAAGAAGGTCATCACCAGATGTGGTCCCTTGACCACATGAGCTAAAATAAACCTTTTGTTAGAACTTGCCTTATCTGCATTGTGTTATTAGCCATAGAAATTGACAAAGAGACTATAAGTATCTTGATATTATAGAATCAAGGTGTTCTGAAAATTTATTTTATGTTAGTGATTGGCAAGTAGGTAGAATATAAACTATTTTAAAAAACAAAGCAAAACATGATCAAATCATGTGGAATGATAAGCTTAGGGAGAGTTTATTCCATAAGAAAGAGGAAGAAAGCCAGGTGCCAGTTCAAAGCAAGCTTAGACAGGAAAAGTTTGAGACTCTTTTTTTCCCATTAGCAAAAATCCAGAATTGAGGATGCAGCTCAAGTGGTAGAATTTATGAAAAAGCTAAGAGACAGTGCTCAGGGCCTGAATCCAACCCCCAGTATTGGTACAAAAAGTAAAGAAGGAAAGAAAGAAAGAAAAGGAAAGAAAGAGGAAGGAAGGAAGGAAGGAAAGAAAAAAGGAAGGAAGGATGGAAGGAAGGAAGGAGAGAGGGAAGAAAGCAGAGAGGGAAGAAAGGAGAGAGGGAAGGAGGGTTGGAAGGAGGGAGGGAGGAAGAAAGCGTAAGAGGTAGGAATATTGTAGGAACAGATACCAATGCAACCTTGAAATAATAAAATTGCACAAATGGAAGAAACATAGAAACTTAGCAACTGGCTGCTACTGTCTGCATAAGCAGTCCTCAACTATCCACTTATTGAAAGCTTGGTCCATAATCACCCAGGAAGTGCTCAATCCATGTTGAAAACCAAGATTAACCATTACAAAGCCACCTCTTGTCCATAGATAGCCAAGCATATCTTCCTTACATCATATATAACCTCAAAAACAAAACAAAACAAAAAGCAACCCATGACAAATTAGGTCTTAATTTCATCCAACATAATATAACTATCTTGCATATAACTAAAAATGTATTAGTTCCTTTCTTTCTTAATTTCTTTTTTTAAAAAATATAATTTATTATTATTTTTGTTTGGTTTTATGTGTTACTGAGGAATTGAGCCCAGGGCCTCATTCATGCTAGGCAAGCACTCTACCACCAAGCCACATTCCCAGCTCTTTCTTAAGTTCTTAATGGTTTTAGTATTGCTCAGAAATTGACGTTCAAAGTCTCCACTGAGTCTCAAGTCAAGATCTTAGGTATAAACTGTATAAAAATCAATAGAAAAGGTGCATACTTCCCAGATACAATGGCACAGAGTACACATTCTCATTCCCAAAGGAAGGCATAGGAGAGTTGCACAGGAAGGAGTTGACCAAAGCAAGATGGAAACCCAGCAAGACAAATATTGAATCCTGTAGCTCCATGTCTGGCCTCCAGAGAGTGTGGTAACACAATGTAAGCTTCCAAGGGCTTGGGCAGCCCCACTGGGTGTTTTTTCCAGTTATAATCAACATGGCCTCTCTCTTGGGCTGGTTCTACTCTCTGTCTTCAGCTTTCCTTAGCAGGCTTTCCACATTCCTGGCATCTTAAACTTCTTGAAGTCTCCTCTCTACATCTTCAGCTTCACTCTTAAAGCTTTATGCATTGCCCACTAAAGCGCTGTGTGCAAGGACTACAACCCTGTCATATATCATCGGCCTTCCCAAGCTTTCCTTTCAGTAATTTGAGATATTGTTCCACTGTCCTTTAGCTCACATAGTTTCTGATAAGTCTACTGTCATTCTTGTTTCTCCCACCCCCTTTTTCTTGGTTGCCTTTAAGGTATTTTCTTTATCATGGTTTTCAACTCTTTGAATATGATACTTCTAGGAATGTGCTATTTTATTTATGATTTTTTTATGTACCTGGTTGGAGTTTTCTGACCCCTTTTGCTTCAGGCTTTTGTTGCATAGATGAGAAGACTCTTAGCAGGATCTCCTGTTCCTTTACTGGTTCATCTTCAGTCCTCTCTACTTGCATTGTTGGTGTAGTTTTCATTGGTCCCTAACATTTCTCCTAATTTTTTTTTATTGTTGTTGTTGGTGGTGGTGATGGTTGTGGGGCCTGAACTGCTGTCCCTTGGCTCTTAAGCTCAAGACTACCACTTGAGCCACAGTACCACACTTTTGGCTTTTTTCTGCTGATATGGCACTGAGGAATTGAACCCAGGGCCTCATGCATGTAAGGCAAGCACTCTACCACTTCCCAGCCTCAATTTCTCCTCGTTTTCCCATAAGAATCATCTGAAGGCCCATAAAAAGGATCCATGAGCTGAGATTCCCCTGTGTGAGCAGAGAGGTTTATAATAAAGCTTAATCAGGTTTTAGCAATTTGTTGTGAATTGTATATGAATTCATCCTTTTGTTTTATTTTTTAAAGGCAGAATCTTGTTGTGTACCATGACTCTAGTGTTGGACTAGAGTTAACTTTTGTTAACTCTAGTTGGACTAGAGTTAACTTTTTGTTGGACTGTGAGTCAACTTTTCTAAGGAGTTAACAGTGCTTGAGTTCTTCCCTAAATCTATCATATGTTGGTTATTAGCTTTGTGTGTACTTGCATATCACCCGAAAGTGTTTACTTATATATTTGTAAATTAATTTCAGCTTCCACATATAAGAGAAAACATGCACCCTTTGTCTTCCTGAGCTTGACTTACTTCAGTTAACCTTATTTTTTCCAAGTCCTTTCATTTACTTGCAAATGTTGCAATATTCTTTCTAATGTGTGAGTAAAATTCCATTGTGTATGTATACCACATTTTTTTTAATCCCTTCATCCATTGAGGAGCATTTGGGCTGATTCCATACTTTGGCTATCATGAATAGTGCTGCACAGTTTGTCCTGGTGGCTTTACTCTATCCTAGTTTATTAGCTTTTGGATAAATGCCTAAGAGTGGTACCACTGGATCATGGGGTAGTTCTATAGTTAGGAGTGGTTAAACAAGTTTACGTTTCCACCAACAGTGTATTAAGGTTCCCTTTGGCCACATCATGGCTAGCATTTACTACTATTTATATTCTTAATGATAGCCATTTTAACTAGAGTGAGATGAATTCTCAGTGTTGTTTCGATTTACATTTCCTTTATGGCCAGGGATGTTGAACATTTCTTCAGAGTGTTTTGATTTTTTTTCTTTTTCTTTTGAAATAACCAGAATACTCAGTAACATGCTATATATTAACATGTTATAAATCTCATGGAGTAGACTACAGCTTTCAATATTTCCAAGGTTTATTTAATTACCAACATTTTGGGAGAATGCTGCATAATTTTAAGTAGAATAAAAAAAAATTAATGGTCCCCTTTTGTACCAGCAGAGCGTCAGATGCTGCAGATTCTGGTGAGTAGAATAAGCAAAGTCATTGCTTTATAGAACAAACATGTGCTTTAAGACAGGTTCTATTTATTAAAGCAAATCCAGAGAATCACTATTCAAAAGATTGCTAGATTCATTGCCATAGAAATAAAATGGAATACTTATATATAAAGAAATATGATAAATCTTAACAAAGAAATAGGTAACATAAGAAGTACCAATATGTTAACAAAATATATAAAAGTTAATTTGAATTTTCAATATAAATATCAAGCCTCTGTTTTAAATGAACAAAGGATTGAAAAGGATAAACCACAACCAGGAAAGAGGGAGGTCAATGGAGGTCAATCTGACTAAACTGAAATAATATGTGAATTACTATGGTGGAACTCTTTCCTATGGTTAATATACACTGGAAAAAAAGGAATGACAGGACGTAAAACAGGCTTATTGAGAAGCTCTAGAAGTAGAAGAAGCACCAGGAGAATGAGTAAATTAGAGTGAATATGGTTGAGGTAGCTTTTTTGCCTCTATAAATATAGAACCATGAAAGCTGTTGAATTTTTTTTAGTCAGGGGAAGGGAATGAGGGAAAAAGATAGAGTGGCTGAAGTGATCTTCATTGTATATATGTATGGAAGTGTCCCAGTAAAATTTACCCTTGTATAAATAACATGGACCATTATTGATTGATTGATTGATTGATTGTTGTCATGGGGTTTGAATTCTGGGCCTGAGAGCTGACTGAGGTTTTAGTCATAGCACCACTTCCTTTTTTCTGGTAGTTAATTGGAGATAAGGATCTCACAGACTTTCCTGCCTGGGCTGGCTTTGAACGGCCATCCTCAGATCTCAGCCTCCTGAATAGCTAGGATTAGAGGCGTGAGCCACTGGTGCCGGTCTTGCACCATTATTTTTAAAATATAAGTCACATGAAGCAAAATGTACATAACATAAAAGTTCTAAAATAATCTACTTTCCTCAGTAATCAAAGTGACATTTCAGTACTATTTAAGGTCTACACCTTTGTCCAGACTAAAGAACATCCAAATGAAACAAATAACTACAATATTGACCCAATGGCTACCAGATACATTTCTTAGAAAGCACGAAAAAAATCATTATCAATGCCAAAATCTAGTTCATCAGCTCCATGTGTAATATTACTCCTCAAAATAGTTTGTAAGGAAATAATCCAACAGAAAAATAAAAATGAGCTCATGAACAAAAACACATTTGCTGTTATTTTATTTATAATATAAAATTGTAAGCAACTTTACTAATCATCATAAGCAGTGGTAAATTAAATATTGTCATGCTAATCTGGCAGATAATTATTTTTGTTTTGCATCTAACCTAGACAGCTTAGATACTCTGCAAACAATGATGGAAATGAGGTTAATTAGGTGTGCTGTAGTGTGTTTATAAAATCCTCCCATTTTTTTTTTATATTTTATGCTCATGTGGAAAAGATGGTTTTTACATGATGAATTACATAGCTCAAATGATGTAGACCTGATTTAGGGGTTGGTCACCAATGAACTTGTCTTCTTGTGACCTAAGTATAGTTTTAGTAAATAGACCCAGAAGTGCTGGAGGTGAGAGCATTTGCCCTGTGGGTGCTAGGGTTCCATCCCTATCTTTGCATAAAATAACCATAAATATACACGGAAGCCATGTTTTCCTATGCTGGTGTACAAACCTAGTGCAATTTAACCTAGTGCATTGAGCATGGGTGCCTCACGCTTGTAACAACTCAGGAGGCTGAGATCTGAAGTCATAGTTTGAAGCCAGTCCCAGTCAGAAAAAAGTCTGTGAGAGTCTTATTTCTAATTAATCAGCAGAAAGCCAGAAGTGGAGTTGTGGCTCCAGTGGAAACACCAGCCTTGAGCAGAAAAGCTAAGGGGCAGCAACCCAGGCCTTGAGTTCAAGCTCCAATATTCACACACACACATACACACACACACACACACACACACACACCCCAAAACATTTTGAATCTACAAAACTTAATTATAATCTAGCATATAACTGTTAATATAACAGTGGCTGAGGAGCAGATAACAAATACAATCTGCAAAGGTGCTATAACCACAGAAAGGGAGGCAATTAGAGAGAAGGCAATTAGCCTCAGTGTGGTTTGTGCCGAATTCTATCATTATAAATCTGACAACAAAAATTGAAATAAAATTTGCATAAATATACCCAAAGGATGTATTTTAGGCAGGCAGTATGATTGTGTAGCAGCGAACAGAGTGCTTTTTGAGTTCCATCGTTGATTCAGCAAGGGACACTAGGAAGGAGAATGGATCTCAGAGCCCCCCACATTCTAGATAAAATCCATCCACTCACCTATTTGTGAGTGAGCCACCACCTTAGTTTTGAACTTCTGCCACTCCCAGATGTAGTGATTTCCACTCTATGACACACAAGACTTGGCAAACCCATAGGTTTGCAGAAATGAGACAGAAATAAGGACATAATATTGTAATTGTTTATGTAGAGTAGGTTTTAAATCACAATGAAAATTTATTATTGAAATGTTCAAGACATGATCTGTTGGAGAAGGTCTGACATGTTAGAAGCTTTAATTGCTTTGTATTTTTAATTAGAAATGCTTGATTGATACTTGTGATTTAAAGTTGACATGAACTTTGGAGTATAATTAAGTTTATAATGCTTGATTGCTTACTAACTTGAAACTATTATATTTCAAAAGGCTGGGAAGAATTTGCAAAAAATGCTTTATATTTTTTATGTTTGAGAAAAAGTTAAAGACTGTATGTAAGTTAAAATGTTTAAGAGAATTTAGTGATTAAAATTTTAATGGCTTTTAGCTCACCCAATATACTAAGCAGTAGGCTATTAGTTAAAAGTAATAAAAATAAGAGCTATTATGCTTATTTACTTATTTAATGCTAGTACTGAGACTTGAACTCAGAACCTCAGGCTCTCATTTGGCTTTTTTGATCAAGACTAGAGTGCTTGGACAACTACCACCCCTCCAACTGTGGCTTATGGCTGCTTAATCAGACATAAGAGTCTCATAGCCTTTTCTACCCTGGCTGGTTTTGAAACTTGAATTTCAGATGCCAACCTCCTGAGTAACTAGGCACTTGGCTCATGCTTACTATTATTATTTTTAATAAAAATTACTTAAGCCGGGTGTTGGTGGCTCATGCCTATAATCCTAGCTACTCAGGAGACTGAAATCTGAGGATCATGGTTCAAAGCCAGCCTGGGCAGTAAACCCTGTGAGACTCTTATCTCCAGTAAACCACTAGAAAACCAGAAGTGGCACGGTAGCTCAAGTGGTAGAAGGCTCTCTTTGAGCTGAAGAGTGCAAGGACAATGCCCAAGCCCCCTGACTGACAAATAAATAAATAAATAAATGAAATTACTTAAGCTATAAATCAACTAGCAAGAAAACGAAAATCTACTTTGGACTCAGGTTTAGGGAAATTCCACTTGGAGTTTTCTTTTTCTTTTTCTTTATTTGGTGTTTTAAGCCAGGATCTTGTTATTTTATTCAGGCTGGTCTCACATTTAATTTTAATTAATTGCCTGTGCAAGGGCTTGAACTCAGGACCTGGGTGCTGTCTTTTTTGTCACTCAAGGCTGGCCCTCTATCACTTGAGGCACAGCTCCGCTTCCAGCTCTTTGGTGGTTATTGGAAACATGTCTCACAGATTTTCCTGTCTGGGCTGATATTGAATATTCAGTGGCTAAGATTACTGGTGTGAACCTCTGGGGCTCAACTGATCTCACATTCCATCCTCCTGCTCTGCCTTTTCAGTGCTGGGATTATAGGCCTGTATCACAAAATTCTTAATCAACTACAGTGACAATTACATCTTTAGATAGCTCTAACTGGTTTGTTTTGCATATGAAAACCTCCACTGAACATCAGAAATTCACTGACTATTAAGCCAATGATGATTGTTGCTGGAAACATGACAATATGACAAGTTTATGTCACGCTGGAAAAGTCAGTTTATTTTACCATTCACTTCGAGAGGTATTTCTTGTGTTTAAAATAAATAGGTATTTAATGAAAATCATATTTAATATAGAAAATTTGTAAGATGAGAGGAAGTGAGAGAAATAAACTACCAGTAGTATGCCAAAAAATAGACACTGTTATTTTGGTTCTGTGTGTGTTTGTGTTTATACATCATGCTGAAGTGGAAAATATGTTTATTACCATATGTACAGTTACACACATTTGTATTTGTGTATATTTACTCATAATTATGTGTATGGATACATAGACAGATAATTTATTTTTAATGTTAGGGTTAAGCACAGCCTTGTGCTTCCTAGGCAAATACTCTACTACTTGAGCTAAGTCCTCAGCCTCTATTTTGGTTTGTTTGTTGTGGTAACATGGTTTCCCTATCTTTGCCCAGCTAGCTTGGAACTTCTGATCCTTCAGCTTTTGGTTTTTGAGTAACTGGGATTACAGGTATGTACCACCATTCTCGACCTTTTTATATACTTTGAAAGCATTACACTATTATCCTACTGCAGTGCAATTTCTGTGTTATTTTTAAGTTTTTTAAAACTTTCTTTCGGGTTTTTGTTTGCTTTGCAAATTGTAGAAATGTGTCTCAGGAAGGGAAGTCACAACTGGACCAGCCGTGCATGACCGTAAGCGCAGCATCCGGAGGCTCTGGCAGGACTACAAGTTCCAGCGCTGCCTGAGTAACACGGGGAGACCTCCCGTCAACCACACACAGAGGCGGACAGACAGACACACACACACACACACACACACACACACACACACACTCGGAACCCTCGTGGGCCCCTTCCGTTTGTGAAAGGATGGGTCGATGTCCTTTTCAAGTCTCCCTCCTTTCCCTAAGTGTTATCTGAAAGACACGCGCTGGGCCAATCCAAGCGAAGCTTTTGGGGTGCACAGCAAGTGCGGGCTAGGAAACCCGGGACGGATCCGGCGGGAGGGGGCTGCTCCCTACGAGCTGGTTCACCCGTGGATTCCACATCCCAGGTAGCAGGACCCGGAGCCGGGACGCCCTGAGAGCCGCTCGTAGCCCGAGCCTTCTTTCCAGAAGCAGGAGGAGACGACCTTCACCCAGACCCACCCTTGCAGGCTCGGCTGGTGCAGGCAGCCCGGAGCTTCGCCAGCACCGCGGGGTCGCCGCCAGCCGCCAGCCGCCAGCCGCCGCGCTCGGCCCCGCCCCGTCTTGCACCACCCTTTACCTCTTCCCGGCTCCTCCCCACGCAGCTCGGTCCAGCCCCACTTCATCCGCCCCGCCTATCACCGCCCGGCCCGGCCCGGCCCGGCCCGCCCTGCGCAGCCTGCCCCGCCCTGCGCACCCAGAAGCCCCGCCCTGGAAGCCCCGCCCCTGTGAAGCTCCGCCCCCGATAAGCTCCGCCCCTCGGCGCGCTGAAGCCTCATCCCTGGCCGGCATCCAGGCTCTGAACCCTGCTCCTCTTGTTCCCAGAGCTGCTCGACAGCGCGCAGCACCGACCTGTCTCACCCAGAGAGGACGCAGTCTCTTGGCCTGAAAGGTCAGAACAAGCCAGAGACCCCGCGAGACCCAGGTGAGGGTCCCCTGGAAAGCAGGAGCCACCTCCTCCTGCAGGAGCGAGGTTGCCCTCTTGTCTCCTTGAGGAGGCCCCACACGGGATCCTGGGCCCTGGAACTGACCCTGGCTTTCCTTGCCTGTTCTGAGAACAGAATCCTTGCTTAGGTATCGCCCTTGGGGATCCTGGGTCAGGAGCTCAAAGGGTTTCTTACACCCTGAATGTGACATAATCACCTCAAAACTAAAAGTTGAGTTTTTAAAAAGCAAACACAAAACTATTTAAAATACTTCAACAAACTCTGGATACATGACCTTCCCTTTTTTCAAGTGGCCAATTATTTTTCAATTAAACAAGTTTAAGATTACTTAACCTCTTGCTTTTGGAGTACCATAAGATGGCCAGACTTTACTAAAATAATAGACTTTATGCAGAGAAAAAAGATGTCTCGTCAGTGTTGACATGGGAACCTGCAACTTTATTAACCTTAACATATCATAGGACTCCTGCTTTGTGAGCTTTATACATGTGCTGGGTGTCTGGAAACCCCCCAGCTGCATGCTCCATTCTGGTGCATCCTGGCAGGTGAGCCTGGCCAGGGTACCTGCTCATGCCTGTAAGTCTGAGCTGTGAGGATCAAGGTTCAAAGCCAGCCAAAACAGGAAGCTCTGTGAGACTAATCTCCAATTAACCACCAAAACGCTAGAAATGGAGCTGTGGTTCAAGTGATAGTGTACCAGCCTTGAGCAAAAAAGCTCAGGGACAGCACAGAGACCCTGAGTTCAAGCCCAAGGACTCAGTCACAAAGAAAATAGACAAAGAAAATACTAAAATAAAATTAAAAAAGAAAACAGAAAAAGACACAGACAGTGATTGAGGCCATCACAGATGGAGTTGGGGCTGGGAGAAGTCCTAGCCAACCACTGTCAAATATAAGAACTCAGATCTCAGCTGGGAGCCAGTGGTTCATGCCTGTAATCCTAGCTACTCAGGAGGCTGAGATCTGAGGATCATGGTTTTAAAACCAGCCCGGGCAGGAAAGCCCGTGAGACTCTTTATCTCTAATAAAAACCAGCAGAAAACTGGAAGTGGCCCTGTGGCTCAAGTGGTAGAGCGCTCATCTTGAGCTGAAGAGCTGAAAGACAGCGCACAGGCTCAGAGTTCAAGCCCCATCACCGACAAAAAAAACAAAACAAAACAAAAACCCAAAACGAACAACAACAAAAAAAAAGAACTCAGATCTCCAGCCAGATAGAGTGTGGAAGAGCAGGTCCCTGGAGGGGTCCCAAAGGGAATTCCTGCTAAAATAGAGCCATGCAAGAAATGGGGGCCATGGCTGAGGGTAGCAAAGGATGCGGGAGGAGGAGGAGGCAGAAGAAGAAGAAGAAAGAGGAGGAGGAGGAGGAGGAGGAGGAGGAAGAGGAGAAGAGGAAGAGGAGGAGGAGAGGATGGAGGGGAAGGAAGGAATGCTGTGTTCATGTCAGAGGAAGCATCTCAAGCACAGGCAAGGCAAACATGTTCAGAGGAGACAGTCAGCTGCTGGAGATAGCAGAAGGCTATGCCCAAGACTTGGCAGAGAAATGTATGGAGTTAGGCTTCAGGAACACTTCTGTCAGGCCTCAGGAGGACACTGTCACTGAAAGTTTGTGCTTACCAAATTCTCAGGCTGAAGCCTAATTCCCAATGACATGATATTTGGAATGAGGCCTTTAGAGACAGAGGCATGAGCATACAGCCTCCATGAATGGAGCCCTTATAAAGAGCTTCCATAAGGGGGTACATGGTAGTGCATGCCTATAATCCCAGCACTTGGGAGGCTGAGGCAGCAGTTAAGGCAAGCCAGGGCTATAGAGTGAGATCCTAAAGTAAACAAATAAATGGATGGATAAATAATTAATGGAAAGGCCAAAACACCGGGATGACTGTGGGTGGTAGGTAATGGAGGGAGTCTGGGGTTTGATGTTAGAGATAGCAAGTGATCTCTTGAACATTTCAAATATTCCTATAAGGAACATGTACAGGAAGTGAAATCTTGATTTCAATGTTCACTGCATCAAGGACATCCCCTGGCTCTGATTTCTATACCTATGAAGTGAGGTAAGAATTCCTACTTGACTTACTTGTTGGAAATTGAGGGATCTGAATAAAGTATCTATGGTAACAGTTATATAAGGTTGAGCATTTCTAATTCCACAGTCTGAAACCCTTCAAACATCTGTAACTTTTTGAGGAACTCTCATGTGACAGGTTGCTGTCAAAATTGAAGTGCATAAAAACATTGTGTAAAATTACCTTTAGGTTATATGTGTTATGTGTATAAAGATAATTTTACATTACATTTATACCCCATTTGCAAGGTCTCTTTATGTGTGTGCAGACATTTCTAAATCCAAAAATCTCCAAACCATTTCTAATCCTAGGTATTTTGAATAAGGTAAATGAAGAATCTGAAGACTGGCTTTCGTAGGGGCTTTTGGCTAAATCTATCATCTTAGGTGTCTCTGAAGCTAAGGAATCTCAGAGTCATAGAATATTCCTTTGTTCTCTAATTTCCATGTCTGACTAATTCAAGCTGTTCAGAATGATTAACAGCAGAGTTGGGAGGGGCTTATAACAGGTGCACTGCATATGTCCAGACTAAACCATAGGAAGACATTCCAAATTAGGAAGCCAAGGAGATGGTGGCTCACACCTAGCTTCCAAGTCAGCCCAGTCAGACAAATCCAAGAGACCCAATTAATTAGCAAAAATGTCTTATTGGAGATGTGGTTCCAGTGGTAGAGCACCAGCCAAAAACCTGAACAAGAGCTTGAGGCCTAGAGTTTAGACTCCAGAATTAGCACCAAATAGAAAATAAACAAACCAAAAAAAAAAGATACTTAAGCAGTGTAATCATGAATTTATATGCAAGTATGCGTATGTCTAGGTGCATGTCAGTATTGGGGCTTGCTCTCTTTATCTTTTTAGATTAAGCCTGGTGCTGTATCACTTAAGCAACACTTCCACTTTTTTTTTCTGGTTAATTGGAGATAAGAATCTCACAGACTTTTCTGTCTGGGCTGGCTTCAAACTGTGATGCTCAGATCTCAGCTTTCTGAGTAGCTAAGATTACAGGTGTGTACCTCCAGGACCTGGCTATTTTAGCTACTTTTATGTGCAGTCAGAGCCAAATAATTTATAATGGCAATACTAAGAAAATTGGAGGTTGATTTGTGTGAGTCCAATTGGTACAGTTAGTTGTATCTGGTGAAATTAGAGAACTGTAAGTCACTGTTACAAAATGAAGTATGTCAGCCTATACAAAGATCCCTATCGTGTTGTGGGTATATATAACACCTTCCATGAATGCTGTTTCATAGAAGAGAAGCATTTCACTCTATTAATGGGAAATAGTCTTTTTTATGTTTTTTTCAAGAAAAATGATCAACAAGCAAGATCTCCTAGAAATGAACAGGAGACACCCACACTCTTTGTATAAACATACTGATTCCCGAGTACTCAAAGTCCCTACTTTTGCTTAGAAGTGCTCCCAGCTTTACTGCAGGCCGTGATCATGGGCAGACTTCCCTGACAAGCGTTTTGCTCTTACTTATCATTGTACTGATACCAGCTGTCAGAGCCTTGTGAATTGTGCAGGAAACACCATGTAATTACATGGGCCTTCTGTGCTCCGACTTACCACACCTATTTCATCACTACACTTTTCTAACTGGGGAAAAGAAGCCCAAGATATAAGGCGGTGGTAGGAAAATTGGCACCGTGGATATTGAAGAACCAATGACACTATATTAAACTTCAAAATGAAAGAGGGGTCTTGATGGCAAAATTCACTTGCTTCCACTTTCAAAGGTCAACAGGTACCATTCTGGAAACAGGGGTGATTTTTTCATATGATCTGTAAATACTTCAGGGCTTTAGAAATGGTTGCTGTTACCTAATCATTTTGGTGACTATAAATTCTTAGACATCATTGGTCTCTGTCTTCCTGTTACATCCTAGGGCCTGCTCAACGTGGAGGCTGTAATAGGTTTATGGCTAAAGTACATATCAAAGTCCTGCTGCCTTTTTATGTTTTAAAATCTAAATAAATATTCTAGCACAAAGTTGAATATATGCAAATATTTTGAATTTTGAATATAGGGATTATTTTTAATGATCAAAATATAGTTTTGAATTCAAATACAGTTGCTCTTTTTATTTGAAAACAATAATTATCCTTACACATTTCAATTAGTGTTGTTTTCAATTAGTGTTTCCTTGGTAGAATCAAATGTTGAAGGGGAAAAAATGTGTAGGAATGGCACTTAAAATTTAAACAATCTATTTTGGTACCAAACAAAATATCTGATTCCTGCATTTAGGAGGTTTCTAGAATAAAGGTCTTTCCCACCTTGGCATGCAAAGAGTCATTATAAAAATTGGAAGGAAAAGCTAGGCATGACAGCATATTCCTGAAATACCCCAAATATCAGAAAGACAGAGGCAGGAGGATTGAGAGTTAGAGGCCAGACAGGGCAAAACTAATCTCACAACCCCAAACAAACAGCAACAACAAAATTGAGCTGGGAGCCCAATACAGGTGACAGACCACTTGCCTAGCAAGATTGAGATCCGGGGTTTAGTATCCAGTGCTAGACAAATAAAAACACTAGGAATTTTTCTGTGCAAGTCTTATGATCATAGATGATTTTTTTAAAAAAATGCTGTATTGTTAGTAACAGGGAAAATTGATTTTTCTTAATTACATCTTTTTAGAAAATCAAGAGCTTTACTCATTTTTTTCACTTCATTAGTTAAAAGAAAATAGCTGATTACTGGTGTGACTCCATCATAGGTGGCTCCCTTGGTCATCTCTCAGGTCATCAGATTTGCTACCCCAGACTAAAAATGAATAGGGACTGGGACCATTAAGAGGTCTTGATAGGCTGGGCTGGTCTACTTAATGATTTCGTCCAATCATAATGTGATTTTTTTCCCCAAGGCAATGTTAAAATAGGTTCTTTAAAATATATGAACACTTTTGCTTCTCTGAGTTCCAATTCTGATGATTCTTTGAAAGGCTGTCTTGGAGAGCTGATTGTGAAGTCAAGGGCAACTGACTTAATGAGTTGCCTAGAGAAGAGAGATGAGTCCAGGCCAAGAGTTCACTTCCTACAGAAGCCAAAAACCTTCAAATAGAATAAGGTTGACAGCCTTAGCCTCCAGGGGTATTCTATCACTAGTCCCCTAATTTAAGCAATTAGCTATTGAGAAATGCAAGTGATAGCTTTCTAGAGCACACCAGAAATGTTAGAAACCAGTCCAAGTTTGTCCCCCAATGTTCAAGTATGACTATGGAATTCTTTTTGTTTGTTTGTTTCCATTTCCTGGAGTTCATTTAGATAAATATTACTTTATATGATCAGAGGCTCATAAGCATTAGGCCTCTGCTAAGAGTTATCCTCTTTTGGTCTCACTATGTATGAATACCTAGACTATGGAATTCTTGAATACACAGAACAGCATATTCTTACACTGATAGTTGTTCTAAATCTGTATGTGCTTCAGGATGGATTAGTCCTAGAAAGTACTACAGCCTCCAGAATGCAAGCGGTGCCTTTTCCCCTGCACAGAATGCAATGTTTTGGCTGCATAGGATGAAATGAAAAGCACTGACTGCAGCTGCAGCAATAACAACGGAGGTAGATAAGCAAAGGCACAAGACCCACAAATGCAGAGTTCAAATCAGGGGTCTGTAAACCCCAGCCCAAAGGCCAACTGCATGTTTGTACAAATTTTTAAAAATTTTTAAAATGCACAACACATAAAGTTTGACATTTTAATAATTTTTAAGCATATAACTCAGTAGCACTAAGTACATTCATAGTACAGGGTGAGCCAGCACTATTTTACAGACCTTTCTCATTATTCCAAACTGAAACTGTACCTATGCCCCCATTTTCCCCCTGCCAACCACCTTTCTACTGTCCATCTGTATGAATTTGCCAGTGGTAGTTACCACAAGTAAATGGAATGGTGCATTTGTCCTTTTGTGTCTGGCTTATTGAACTTAGAATACTGAACCTAGAGTAACTTAAGGCTCAGCTGTATGGTGCCATTTGTAAATAAAGTTTTATTGGAACTGAGCCAGGCCCATTCATTTGCATATGGTCCATTAATACTTTCTCATTACACAGAAAAATTTCTAAACTCTGGTTTAAAGAGCCATAAAACAACTGGTTGGCTTAAAAAAAAGTCCCTTTAAATTATTACTTGCCCATAGCAATTTTGGCTCATTTCAAAGGTCAATAAACAAGATAAATGAACTGTTTATCACACTATTGTCATTAATAAACATCCCCAAATGCCACGAGTTAAAAATCCTTCAGTTTTTAGGCCTGGCTACTGTGAAAAAAGGCTCATTTTCACAGTTTACTAGTGCACAGTAAAAGCTGATTAAGAAGTACTGATATTGAAAGCATGAAAGCATCAAGGACAGTGAGTTGCAGAATCAAAAATACGTAATTTTTCCTTGCTTTTGTCCTCTTTGTTGTGAATTTGTATAGAAGAAGCATAATACTTACGTTTTATATAATGATTATGAGATATCTTTTTGTTGAAAAGCCTAAAAATCCATATTCTACTTGAACTATTGGGTGCAGTTTCATTATTTATTTTATTGTAATAAGATTCTCCTAATTAGTGCTGCTAAAATATACATTGTTAAGTATAGGCTAGTCTGAGAAGACCATTTTCTTCTCTGTTATCACAGCAATCAGGAGGGAAATTTATATTGCAGCTATAAAATGTTGAAGTGGGTAGGTAAGTCTGTTTCCCAAGAGGTCAAATTTTAATGATTTATACTGGTAACAAACTGCATGACACTTGGGCACACATTCGAGATAAGATGGCCCTCAATTCCAGCATAGGGGATGAAAATGAAACAGCTCAGGGACATTATATGAGGGAATGTCAAGGTAATAATAGGGAAACAATAATAGCAAACATTTGGGTGGTGTCTACTTTCTGCCAGGCATTGTTCCAAGGACTTTGCTTACATGAACCCACTCGATCCTTACAGCAAATGCACTGCGAATGAACTATGAACTGTTACTTTTCCCTGTACACTAGATGAACAATAATATGTATGGAAATGAATGTTCCTATTTTCAGTTCCAGGTTTGGCCTTGGGGATGGAAATTGAGCAACTTGGTTCTTCATTTTATTTCTACAGTTACTTCTATATCTACACTTATAGATACAGTCCTTGTAGGGGAAGGTCCTGACCACAGGGAGTGACTCTTTTCTTTTTCAGTGCCCTGACTTCTTTGCCAGTGCTCTAGGTCTACATCTCCTTTATAGAGATGATTTCATTACAGTCTCTGTTTCTTCCTCCTCAACCTTTGCCATTCATCCTCCTCCCTCACCTACCCATGTATTTATTTTAATGCAGTTACGTCAAATAGCTTGGAGTTCCTGAAATGTGTCTTTCCCCCATAACTCTCCCCCATAACTGTGCAAACTTGGGCAAGTTATACTTATTTTTCCTTATTTTTTATCCATTTTAAACTTACAAATTATAAGATATATGTATAGCATATAAATGTATAGAATAACAGTACCATTAGTAACATTTAGTACATTCCCATGCTATGTATCCATCACCACTATCCATCACCAGAATATTTTATTAAAATTATGCTATGCAGTAAAGAAATCTCATCCCCATTAAACAGACACTCTTCATCCCCCCTCTACTCGGCCCCTGATAGCGATTTGCTTTGTTTATAAAATAGACAGCTCTGAATATTTCATAATATGGTGCATAACTGTTACAAAACGATGGAGACAATCACTTTGAAAGAGGAAATGTTCATTCTGGCCTGCAGTTTGGTGGTGTCAGTCCTTGGCCAGTTGGCCTGTTTGTTGTTGGGCGTGGAGTGAGGCAGCTCATCACTGCAGCACTTCTTGATAACAGTGGAACCTGTAGATTTCATAGTGCCTGGGAAAAAAAGAGAGAGGGTGGGGAGAGGAGGGGGTCCCAGGATCCATGTCAAGGCACACCTCTACTGGCCTCACTTTCTTCCACTGGACACCACCTTCCAAAGAATCCAGTGCTTCCGGGGGCTGCACACCACGGATTGAATACTTGGACTTTTGGAGAGCATTCAAGATGCAAACCCATAGGAAATGACATGGTATAATGTGTGGCTTTCTGGGGATTTTCTTTTGTCTTCTTTTCTTTTACTTCAGTACTGGGGGCTTTATTTTGCTAGGCAAACTTTCTACCACTTAAGCCACAATTCCAAACCCTTTTTGCTCTGGTTATTTTTTAGATAGGGTCTCACTTTTGCCCAGACATACTGTCCTACAATCCTTCTCTTTATGTTATTATTGTAGCTTAGATGATAGGTGTTTGCCACCCCCTACACCTCCACTTTTTCTGTGGAGGTGGGGCCTCACAAACTATTTTTGTACAGACTGGCCTGGAACTGAAATTATCCTGATCTCAGCCTCTTATGTAGCTGGAATGACAGGCCTATACCACTGCATCCAACTATTGTTTGAGATACAGTTTCTTGCCAACTTTTTGCCTACGCTGGCCTCAACCCATGATCCTCCCAATCTCTCCCTCCTGAGTAACCAGGATCACAGATGTGAGTCACTTGTGCCCAGCCCAGTTCATAGATTTTTAAATTTGGATTACTTGGGAAATTCTTCATGATGACATGAGTCATAGAAATATTTTTCTCTCCAGATTCACGCAGAGATGAGGGGACTTCTTTTAGGTAGAGGAAGCATTTCAAATGGTCAGGTGGAGAATCAGTGTTTGATAGTCAATATAAATAAAAGAGAAACCGGAGATGGGAGAGGGACATATGTAATAAAAATTGTTGAGATCATGAGCACTAGAACACATTGTGACAGGAGTGATGGCTAAGGGAGACAGGATGTGGCCAAACGTGTATTCATCTGTCAACATGGATCAAGTCAGCTAAAAGAGAGGTTTGTAAAAATAGGGCATAGAGTTTGAAAGAAAAGATTAATCCAGGGAGACAGAAAGTCTTTATGTGTAGAATTAGAATATTTTATTTTATTTATTGTCAGTTGTGGGGTCTGAACTCTGGGCCTGGGCACTGTCCCTCAGCTATTCAGCTCAAGGCTAGCACTCTACCACTTGAGCCACAGAGCCACTTCCGGCTTTTTCTGCTTATGTGGTGCTGAGGAATCTAGCCCAGGGCCTCATGCATGCAAGGCAAGCACTCTACTACTGAGACACCTTCCCAGCCCCGAATTAGTATATTTTAGAAGGAAATAATTTGGCTTGGATGATAGGTTGGGAGTGGAGGTGGCCATGAGAAGTTCCCAAGACTACTGAAGGCTCAGGAGTGGTAGAATCATCAGTGCCTGAAAGGAAGACAGAAGGTTGCTCATTGCTAATGATTGACAGGTGTGTGAAGTTGCAACAAAAAGGTCAGGAAAATGCAATTTCCAAAAACTAGGAAAATGAAATTGCACTTGCATGCATTATATGGGTACATAGATTATGCCTTCAGATAACTAGACACCAGCAGTGTGACCATCTCTGTTATACTGAGTGCCCATAGATGAAGGCTAATGCAGAGAAAGCAAGGGTAGCCTGAGAAGGAAAAACCTCATATTTCCATGGGAATGTATAATGATTAAAAGTATGGTGTTTAGGGAACACCTATTCATTAATTTACTTTGTCCAGCAATCAATTACTCAAATATAACTTTTCATTTTACTCCTGTCTAGGTGTTTCTCAATCTTTAGATGTTCTGTAAAGCTGGACACACTATGTGCAAGTTCTCCTTATTGTTCCAGCTAGCTCTGTGAAGTGTACCTAGATTGTTGCTGTGATGCTTGGACCACTGTGTAGAGAATAACTATAATAGGATGTAGCAAACACAGGTTTTAGTATCATATGTGTGAATTTCCAGCCCTTACCACAAATTACTAGGTGTGATGCTCTGGACAGATTTCTGTTCTTTATCAAGCAAGTTTCCTCTTCTGTAAAATGAGAATAGTAAAGTAGCAATTCATACATTATGTAATAAAGGTAGATGTAACTTAAGTTATGAAACTTCATTTGATGGACTATAATATTAGTGATAACTCATAGAAAGCTTTTGGGCCAATGCCTGATACATACAGGTACTCAGAACATAGTTGTATTTTCAAAAGTCTTTTAAGGTTTCTTAGTCTTTTTTTCTGTCATTGTAACAAAATACATGAGCCTAAGGAATGTATAAGGAATGACATTTATTTGGGTTCTGGGCTAAGAGGATGGTGCCAGCATTTAATTCAGTTCCTAAGAAAGATCCGTGATGTTTCCAACTTGTGATGGAATGTGGAAGGGCAAACGGAGGATGCAAAAGAGAGAGACTACCAGTAGCAGCCCAGTTTTACAACTCCATAACCCCTTGAAAGCAAGAACTCATTCACTACTGTGAAAATTAACCTGGTCTCCTGAGGGAGGCGTTAGTCCCTCTTAATGATTTTATTACTTCTTAAAGGTCCCATTTCCCAAACAGGGCTGCAAGGGCAAATCAAGTTTAAGTGTGAATTTTGGAGTGAACAAGCCATACCTTAACCACTGCAAGCTGCCGTTGCTTTAAAACTCACTATGTGAGTTTCAATGGGATATTTTCTCTCCTCTTGGGAAACAATGAAGGAAAATTCTGTCATTGTTCATATTTCTTTCTTCATTGACTGCAGGTGATATCTTCAAGGCAATTAGTTATGAGTATATTTTATAGCCTTTATCATCATCTTGTTTTCCTTTTTTTTAATTTAATTTTATTTTATTTGTGAACATACTGTACAGAGGGGTTACAATTACATGGGCAGGATAATGCATACATTTCTTACCAAGCATTGCAGCCTCCTCCTTTGGTTTACCCTTCACATCCCTTCCCAGCCTCCCCCCGCCCCCAATCCCAATCCTTCTCCTTTCCCCCCCTACCCCCCGCCTTGTTTTCCTTTTTATAGTGACATGGAGACAGGCTGGATTTTCTTATTTTTAATTGAAAGAACTGCTGAGCTGTTTTTATTAGGCACGTGGAAGAAAATGTGGTTCATTCCACCTTGGATAGAGCAATCAAGCACCAGTGTTGTTCTACCAAGGATTACTTAAAATAACTTTAGGTTTTTATTTTACTTTTTTGGGGTGTGCTGGGGCTTAAACTTAGGACCTGTGCACTGTCCCTTACCTTTTTCACTCAAGGTTGGCACTCTTCCACTTGAGTCACAGCTTAACTTCTGGCTTTTTAGTGGTTAATTGGAGTTTAGAGTCTCATGGACTTTTCTCCCCAGTCTGGCTTTGAACCATGATCCTCAGAGCTCAGCCTCTTGGGTAGCTGGTTTCTAGGCATGAGCCACTGGTGCCTGGCTTTGGTTTATCTTGAATATAGATTAAAGTATAGCTAGCAATTGTGACAAAATATACTTAAGACTATCAGCCTAAAATTTTCTTTTTTGTTTCCTGACTTCTTTAAATTTGTCAGTAAACATAACTAAGAACACATACCTCTATTTAATGGTGTCTCTTCTTCTCTTAACATTTCACTGTCAACTAATATAGTGACTTGGGCAAAAATTAAAGATAATATGAATCTTCTTTTTTTATTTCATCAGTCAAAGGACTGCCACATTGTCTTGCTCATATGTCCTTATCCCCCTTTCTGTGACTGAATGACGGTTAGTGTTAAGATACAGTGATATTTTGAGTGCCTCATGCAGATTGCAATAATTCACTTGTGAAGTGTTTATAAAAAGGCAGCAGATAAATCATAACATTCTTTTCTGTCCCCCAGGGATTAGCTTTGGAAGCTCATGAGGGAACAGAGAAGATTACTTTCTGATATCTCTTGGAATTATGTAGCATCATGAGGGGATGAAAACAGAGCTTAACCTCTTTAGAGGGAAAAGAGCAAATCTACAAACAGACTTCAGTCTAGATAAGAAAACCCCTTGATTTATAACCACGTATATGTCTCTATGCTTTTAATTTCATAACTACCTACCCAGTTGCCTGACATTGAAGGAGTTTTTCCAGGATTCAATTTATAGACCTCATAGACCCCAACAGCTTCACCTTGCTCTGAGCAAGTGCCCAAAATGGAGTTGACATCGAGTAACCTAGATATTTTTTAGTCTTCAGCCAAAAAGCTGCTGAAGTGTTGCTAAGTTAAGGCTGAGTCTCTTGTAATGGTGGGTAATGATGGTGAGCACCAGCTGGAAGTGGCCATGGGTTAAAGCTGCCGGTCAAGAAGGAAATCATAATTCATCAGATGTGGGTTTGTGCCAAAGAGCACGCTCACATTGACAAGTGACAAAGCATTGTGCAAACTCCACAGTAAGTTGCATGCAGACAGAGCAGTCACTTCCTTTGTCACACAGTCCTCCCAATCTGTAAATACAGAGCTCAACAGACATTGACAATTAGGACCTACTGGTTGATTTTTTTTTCCAGGACAAAGTCTTGCTTTATAGTCCAGGCTGGCCTCAAACTCTGTTCTTCTACCTCAACTTCCCAACTACTGGTATTACAGGTATATGCTATCATACCTGACCTGATGGATTGCTTTGTAAATGGAGAAATTATGAAACTCTAGGTATTTTAAACAGAAAAAGATCCCATGCTCTGTTGCATTTATTTATTCCAGAAGATAAAAGCAATATGATCTCTCCCTTTATTGAACTTACAGTTTGGTAGAGAAGTCAGACCTGAAATATTACTTATGCAAATAGAGATTTCAATGATCTGAAGTAAACAATTTGAAAGGACAATGCAGATACAGCATGGGTGGAACCTAACCAGATCCTGACAGGAAGTAACACCTAAGCCACAACCTTTTTAGATTTTTCTGTGTGTGTGTGTGTGTGTGTGTTGTGTGTGTGTTTATTTTCTGTTTTAAAAGATTTAAAAAAAGCATATAGCTTTAATCTTTGATTTTCAAATCTTTCAATTTTATTTATTAATTAATGCTCATTGTGGTTCTTTTGAAACTTCACATATATTAATTGTACAACATGAGAGGTTCGATTATATTTCCACACATGCATGTAATATAATTTATCACATTCACCCCCCATTACTCTTTTTTCCCTCTTTCTCCAACCCTTTTTAAAAAGCTTTCTTACAAATGTTAATATAATTTTATCATAACCTTTCATACATGGAATGTCCTTTTATCAAATTCCCAGCTTCCCCCCTCTACCTCCTGCTGGCTCCCCTCCAAAATAGTCTACCTTTTATGTCCCTTTTTGTGTTGTTTTGTTTTTGTCTTAGATCTAGATTGACATATGAAAGAAAACTTACGTTGTTTTTCTGAGTCTGGCTTATTTCACTTAACATGAGATATTCAGATTTTTGGAAGTGGTGCTGTGGCTCAGGCAGTACAGCGCTAGCCTTGAGCAAGAATAGCTCCAGAGGGCCTCAGGATTGGCAAAAGAGAAAGAAAGAAAGAAAGAAAGAAAGAAAGAAAGAAAGAAAGAAAGAAAGAAAGAAAGAAAGAAAAGAGATATCTAGTTTTATACATTTTCTTGCAAATGATATAGTTCTATTCTTCTTTATGGATGAATAATATTTGACTGTGTGTATACACCACATTTTCTTTATCTATTCACCTGGCAATGGCACCTAGGCTGATTCCATAACTTGGCTACTATGAATGTTGCTGCTGTAAACATTGGTCTATCTATTGTATCCCTTTATGTATATGCCCATGAGCTATCAAACAGTTTTAAGAGAAACTTGCCATATCTGCTCGTGCAGACTGTACAACTTCAGGGGCACTTTTACATGTAATCTATGTGACTGGTATTGCTAGAAGTTGCTCAGAGTTGCTACAAAGTTGAGTATGACAGCCCTGGGTAGGAATTAGATGAAAATTATTAGGCACATGTGAGGAGAGGTGTGACCATGGTGGTGATGGCTGGAATGCTGAAAAAGAAGATTGACATTCTGATAGTAGAAGGAACAGCACATTACAAGACTCTAAGGTGGAAAGGGCTTTGTTCTCATTGCTATCTGATCTATGGGATTTTGTTAGTAAACAGAACTACAGCAGTATATCCCTTGTGGAATTAGGCTGGGTGAGGAGATATGGGGCCCAGGACAGACTAGGGTTCAATTTCTCTTTCTTTTCTTTTTTTTTTTTTTTATTTTTGGTCGGTCATGGGGGCTGAACTCTGGGCCTGGGACCTGTCCCTCAGTTCTTCAGCTCAAGGCTAGCACCCTACCACTTGAGCCACAGCACCACTTCTGGCTTTTTTCTGCTTATGTGGTGCTGAGGAATTGAACCCAGGGCCTCATTCATGAAAGGCAAGCGCTCTACCACTGAGCCACCTTCCCAGCGCCCCCCCCTTTCCTAGAACAAGGTGAACTTGGGGCCACTAGTGTGACATTTAATAAATAGCAACTACCTCATTCACACCTCTACCACCAACACTTGAGGTCCTAGAAACTATTAAGGACTGCTAAATATGGTTGCTTTCCAGGCAGCCTGTGTGAGAAAAGACCATGTCAGGGCAAAATGACATTACTTCAAGTTTTCCAGGACCACAAAGAGAACTGAAATTGTGATACCACCTCTGCAGCACACAGGCCACACCCTCACCCCACCCTCCTTCAGCTGAACTTATCTCCTGCCTAATCTCACACTGCTTTCCAGAAATAAGCTACTCTCCCCTCAAACATTTAATGATATTTATTGTGGTAAGATTTGTACAACATGAAGTTTAACATTTAAATAATTGTAAGTGTCTCAGTCATTGTCATTAGTTACATTTATGGTGTCAGGGCAACCATTACCATTATCTAATTCCATCATCCCAGAATAGGCCTAGAAACTCTGTGCCATTGAGGGACAACTCCTCACTCCCTTCCTTTACACCTGGAAAACTCTACTTTCTGTCCCTATACCAGCTACATCATAAAGTAGAATCATAGGCTTATTTCACTTAGATCATGTCTTTAAAGTTTGCCCATGTGATGGTCTCTCTCTCTCTCTCTCCTTCTCTTTCTCTCTCTTATAATACTGTGGTTTGAATTGTGTCTTGCACTGTTGCTTAGTTTTTTTTTCCACTCAGGGCTGGATCTCTACCATTTGAGCCATACTTCCACTTCTGGCTTTTTGCTAGTTAGTGGGAGATAAGGATCTTTTCAGATTTGTCTTCTTGGGCTGATTTTAGACCTTTGATCAATCTCAGACTCCTGATTAGGATCATAGGCATAAGCCACAGCTAATAATAAATTTCCTTATGACTCCATCCCAGATTTTGTTTAGTTACTCCATTTTGTACAGTTATGTGACTGTAATGTTTGTTTGCTCACCCCCACTAGACTGGGATGAGGGTAGATGTGACAGGCAGCATTTCCAAAACGTCTGACCCCTGTCACTAGAACTTGAGTACGATGAGATGCTGTTATGTGATCTAGGATGAGTAGGTTGCACCAACCAGGTATCCAGTACAATCACATAAACCCTTAAACATAGTTTTCCCCAGCCATGGCAAAGAGGCAGTCAGGGAGACTTGGAACGTGAAGGAGATGGTTGTACACTGTGTATGACAAGGAAGAGAAGTGCTTAGAGTAGGGGAGAGTGGTTCCTTGTGACTGTTAGACAGCAAAGACTTGGGACCTTAGTCCTGAAACTGCAAGAAGCCAACTTTAGCCCATGGGATGCATCACCTTTAGAGCCCACATCTAAGTTCCTAGCTCGCTGACATCTGGACTTTTGGCCATATGAGATCCTTAGTAAAGGATCATGTGATCTGATGTGCAGAACTAGGAGTCAGCACTGGGCATTGATTGGTCTAAGCTACTGAGTTTAGGGTAATTTGTTACTCTGCAACAGAAAACTCAACAACAGAGAGCTTAGCCTCTTACCTTTAACCCCTAGTATTTAGTTCAGTAGCTTCATAAATAGTGACTTTAGTTTCCCTGTAAATAGTAATCTGATTATTAATTGAAAGAGGAAGTAGGAAGAAAAGATGATGGAAAACTAAAGGAGTAAATCATGCAAACAAACGGAAAGAGAGAGGCCAGGAGTGGAGGGGACAGTGCCTGAAAGAGAGGTCTTCACTGAAAAGTGCATGAGAGAAATCTGTTTTCTAAATACCTATATGATTTATTACCTCCCCTGGAACTGACTAGATTTCTAATTATTCAGTTAGTGGAATCAGCCATTTGTCTAGTGTTCTGTCAGAATACCATGTGATCAGAATCAACAGAAATCAGGGACACCATTTGATCTCAGTTGAATAACTGGTAAGATTTAAACCTGGGATGATCATTTTCTGATCTTGTGTACCCAGAGAATAGAGAAAAGCCTCTAGTAGAAACTGTATCTTATCAGATAAATAATAGAATAATTTCCTTGGCAGAAAATAACTTCTTCAGCCATGCCCTACAGTTCTTGTAACTAGGCTCTTAGAAATTCATTTATTTAGATTAAATATCAATCGTAATCATTTATGGCTACATCATGAAATGTTGACATATTATCAGAGTGAATAAAATATTATCAGAGTGAATGTAAGTTTGTTAACATATTAGTAAGTTATAGCAAGATAATTTTTCATGATTGCACATGGGCAATGAGTATGTAGGTATCTACGCTAAAGAGAAACTAATGTGTCAAAACTAAGTTTATTTGCTTAAAATAAGGAATCTCTTTATTGAGTTTCAACATAGATCTCACAGCTCAATCTACTGTATGCTCAAAGATATATTTAAATTGTCAAGGAGAAGTTGCTGTAGAATTTAATGCTTCTTTTCATCTGATTAGACACAGAAAAGGGATAATATTCATCAATACATGCATTTTTTTGAGCAACTGAATGATAGCTTCAATAAGATAAAGGAACATAGAAAAATAGATCTGTAACTGAAGGGTCCAGAAGATTTGCTGACTTCTAACAATGATGACAGCACTTCTGCCAAATGTTCTGAGAAATTTTAGCTTTTCTGTTCTCTCTTTCTATATCTTCATTTCTCTTACTCTTTCTCTTCCCTCCACTCTTTCTTGCTGCCTTTGTGTGTGTGTATATCTGGATCTTGGCTTGTTGTTGCTCTGGATTGAG
Source organism: Dipodomys ordii (assembly GCF_000151885.1). Classification (NCBI taxonomy): domain Eukaryota; kingdom Metazoa; phylum Chordata; class Mammalia; order Rodentia; family Heteromyidae; genus Dipodomys; species Dipodomys ordii. Next base: position 1,265,545 of record NW_012267288.1, read on the forward strand.
CTCAGTCCTGGAAATTCCAATCCTCTGGTCAACTAGAAGACACTGACAGTAGACCAGGGATACATATGTTCTGTGTTCTTTACGACAGAAGATGTAGCACTTCCTGAGAATCATCCTGCTTGAATGAAGTTGCTGACTTTGCCACCCCTTAGTCCAGTATTCTGGGTAGAGATCATTCTTTCCCTGCAGAGTAAAGAGCTGCTGTCACCAGAGGAAAAAGGAGGGAAATGCTTTTTGCAAGTGAATCTACAGCTGCCAGGATCCAACTCCAAGGGTCTCTTTGGATGGTGGGCTCCATCAGCACTTGAGTTCAAGTCCAAGTATGAGCATACACACACACACACACACAACCCCCCCGACACACACAAAGAATCATTGTCCTTCAAATTATGAAATAAATTATTTTCAAAACTAGAAACATAACTGTTTTGATGAAGTTGGAGATCCAAATTTCAGTGTCGCTGCTGGATTCTCAGGGTTAAAGGAAGATACCTGTCAAGCACAGTGCTGGAATGAGGCTTTGGTTAAAATAAAAGGAAGGCGGGGAAGTAGTGTTCAGGAGCTTCTAACATCATCACTGAAGTCTGTCTTGGGTTTCCACTGAGCTAAGGCTTAGGGTAAGGCTTCCAGCCTCAAAAGGAGTGACCATGTCAGGAAATGATAACATGGTAGACCAGACTAGGACTCTTGTGTGAGCCATAGCTGGGCTTGAGATGAGCAAACAGTTCTGGGACTACTGAGCAGCAATGTTCTCCTCTGTCAAATGAGAATAGTAACTTTATCTTTCTCATAGGTACATATGGACATTAAAGGGATATACAGACATGATAATATAAAGAAACTTGGAGAGCATTTCAAATTTCAGCTAGAATGCAGTGAGTAATTGTCTCCCTAGACCTGGCTCCTCCAAAACTTACATACCATATGGTTGAATTTTGGGGTGGACATTTGCTCAACAGTCATTGAAACATTATAACCTTTAATAAGTGGATAATGGGAATAATAATAACAATAAAGGGGAAAGGAGGAGAAAAGCAAAGTTATCAAATTCAGCCAAGCCTCAGTTCCTAAGTATGGACCACAGTTAGGGAGAAGCTCTTACTTATTACAAATAGGCCACAGGGGCCCATCCATCAGTTCTGGGATTCTGAGACCCTGTAAATCCTCTTTGATTCTGAGAATGATACAGGAAAGGCAGCCTTGGGCCCCCAGGAAGGAAAGTCAGAGCAACTAGACAGAGTTGAAAAATAGACCATACAGAAATGAGATAAAGATTGATAAACCCACCAGTGTTAAAGACATTTTAAACCAAGGACTTAAACCTACTCCATATATCACAACACAAACCCTCTCTTGACAATATTTTTGAAGCTCCTTAAAAGTTGTATAAGCAGAATTGACAGTTGATTGTACATAGTGTGCCTAATAAAATTAATTTGAACTGTGAGATTTTAAAGTTTGTTTTTTTCCCTAGTCTCTGGATTAAGCTTTAAAAGGAATGTTTCCACTAGGGGCTGGTAGCTCATACCTGTAATCCTAGCTACTCAGGAGGTTGAAACCTGAGGATTGCCCAAGAGAGTCATATCTTCAATTAACCCCCCAAAAGCCAGAAGTAGAGCTGTAGCTCAAGTGATAGAGTGCTAGCCTTGAGCACAAAAGCCTCAGGGACAGCACCCAGGCCCTGAGTTCAGGCCCCAGGACTGGCACAAAGAGAAAAAAAGGAGTGTTTTCTTTTGTACAACTGGAATACAAACAAAATGGAAATGCAGTGATTACCAACTGAGCAATAGGATTGATAAAAACAAATGTGGCATTCGGTTATTTCTTTATCAGCTTTTCTTTCTTTCTGATATACCATATTTGCTCCTATCAATCTAGCAATTAGAAAAACAAAGTTCTTGCAAATGATGAAAATGTTATACCAACAAAACTATGGAGTAAAGACTGTATTGTGCTAAGTAATGATGTTCTGTTCATTTCAATGTGTTTGTAAACAAGTGTGCATAGCAATTTTCATTATGAGCTTTTACTAGAAATAAATAAAACCCCAAATTTAGGGAGAGCCTATTGCTTATTTCCTCATCCCAGGAACCCCTATTTGGCTACATCCTCTATGACTTCCCCATTCTGTTGATATGGCAAGAGCCAGAAACCTACAGAGCAATTAGTTTGGGTTTTGTCTACCCAGCATCAACATAAGCAATTGCAAAGTGAAAAATTCAGCCAAATCATTGGGCTTTGTGTGTGGAGGTTCCTGCATGACTTTAAATAGCCAGTTAGCTCCTTTCTGTTCAGTAAAAGGAAAATGCATTTCCACTAATTGGTTCTTTCATCACCATGTGGACCATATTGTCAATAATTGGCCTACGAGGGTTAAGTGTGTTGAGTGTTTCTTTGTGATGGGGAAGGAAGGAGAGAGAGAGGGAGAGGGACTTGCTGAGAGACAAGGGAAAAGATTGGTGGATTGAGAAAGGAAGAGCCAATTGAGGAAAAAGTACAGGGACAGAGGTGACATTGATTGGAGATCTACTCCACACTGGCAGCACTGTCCTTGTTTCTTTGCATTTTAATGTATTTTCCACATTATTCCAATTGTGCAACATAGGGATTCTTTAGTATCAGTGTGCATCAGAGATCCCTGGGAGGCTAGCAAAGTATTATTCATTGGACCCACTCCTCCCCCCCACCAAGCTTCTCATTGTGTAGATGGGGTAAGGGCTCACAAATGCACATTTCTATTAGGTTACTACTAGGTTACTGCTGATGCTTCTGGTCTGAGGACTGTAACTTGTAACTTAAAGGGAGTAGTTTTTTGGTTTTCCTTTTTTTTGTTGTTGTTGCTTTGTTTTTATTTTATGTAGTATAGGCTGGCCTTGATCTTGTGATCCAGAACCTAACTATAAGGTTACATATGTACTGGGTGGGGTAGGGAAGCTAAGATTGAAATTCATCTCTCTGTTTCCATATAAAAATTGCTTCCTCCCCTGAGACAAGGGTTAAATAGGGAGTGCCAAAAACCAACGGACATGTTGCAACCTTTGTTTTTCTGCATGACAGCAACACTGCTGTATTTGTAAATTCTACTCTGGGACTGGATTCTGTACATCCATTTTCTTTCTTCTCTAGTCTCTGCCAGAATCTGAAGTGTTCATGTTTCCCAGGACTCCACCTTTGGCCTTGTTTTCTCATTTGGGTAGGACACTATTTTTGTATATGAACAGATGCATTTTTTCTGGTACAGTTGTCCCTTGGTATCCATGGGGGATTGATTCCAGGACCCCTGTGGATGTAAAAATCTGCAGATGCTCCAGTCTCTTATGTAAGATGCCATAATATTCACATATAATCCACATACATCTTTTTGTATAGTTTAAGTCATTTCTAGATAACATATAATATCTAATAGAATTAGTATAGAACTAGTTGATTACACTGCTTAGGGAATAAAAGAAGACAATCCCTAGATGTTTAGAACAGGTTCAGTTTATTTTTTTTCTAACATTTTAAATCTCAGATTGGCTCAACCTGCAGACATGGGACTTGTGGATATATAGTAGACTGACTATATTGCATTAGTGACTATCTCTGCTAAGATCTGTACTTAAGGTACCTATTGCTCTTGTGCTAGCACAGAAGACTCAGAGAAAATGTTGTAAATTCATTGATACTGAATTTTAAAAGTCAGAGTTAAGGTGCAAAAATCATATTTTAAAAACTAGTGTGAAAGTCTGCATGACAGGCAGAGTGTTTACCTTCCAGTCCTTGCTATGTGAAGATAGTAAAAGCTTGTCAGATGGTACTGAGGCAGAAGGAAAGTATTCTTTGGGTGTGGGGAGGAGTCAGGATTGAAAAGGATTACCCAGACTGAGTAGAGTCAATATTAAATGGTCATCCATTGGAAGCCCCACTGGGAGACAGAAGCAGGAAGCCAAAGGGTATGTGTTAGTGACCCAGGCTACTTGCCCACCTTTAAGTGACAGGTTTTAGGAGCTTCCTTGTATGACCTTCCTGCAGATTGGTAGGATGAGCGACTCCCATTGACAGGAACAGCTCATCTCCCATTGACTTCCCATTTGGAGATCTATTCGGGCCTCACATCTGGTTTAGTCTGTTTGACCATTCTATGAGATCACACATTTCAATGGCCTAGTTTGTTTTTTGTTTTGTTTTTTAAACTTTCAGTATGTAGGTTTAACATAAGGGCCTTGAGCTTGCAAGACTGGAGCTTTACCACTTGAGCTACAGCCCTAGCATTAAAACTACCATTTTTTTCTTTTCTTTTTCAGTACTAGACATTGAATTTAGAACCTCAAATGTGCAAGGCAAGCACTCTACTACTGAGCTACACCCCAACCCACTAGGCCTCTCTTGAACATGGCACAGGGTATAGTTTGGGTGCTTCAGAAAAGTCTCTTACATCCTGATTCCTAAGCTTTGGTCAGGGGAGAAGGCAGGGGAGTCCAAACAGAATGGGCTTCTCTCTCCTAATTAGAAACTCAAGCAGTGGTGACCTCTGCCACCAGCCCATAGCCCTCATCTTCTGGAGGAGTGACTGTGGATTTAGTGAACACAGATACACGGCTAGCTTTAACTTTTCTCATGATCTACACACGTATTACTAGAAAGCCACTGGAAGCCATGCCTTTTCCTACAAGTCCTTCCATTCGCCCAGATTTCTCTCTAAAAGTAATTTTTTCCCGGTTATTGCTAACATGATCCACCCATTTCCTCAAGGCCTCATCGTAAACCTGGTCAATTGCTTGTTATCCCATCCCCAAGATCGTTTTTCCTTTCCTTTTCAAAATCAGCATATTAATTGTACAAGCATATGCTAATTGTTCATTGTGACGTGTGTGTGTGTGTGTGTGTGTGTGTGTGTGTGTGTGTGTGTGTGTATGCCAGTATTGGGGCTTGGCCTCAGGGCCTGAGCACTGTCCCTCAGCTTTTTTGCTCAAAGCTAGCACTCTATCAATTTAGATACATCCCCACTTCTGGATTTTCTTTTTCTTTCCTTTTTTTTTTTTTTCTTGTGGTGGTTAATTGGAGATGAAAGACTTTCCTGCCTGGGCTGGCTTCAAACTGTGATTCTCAGATGTCAGATGTCAGGAGGTAGATCCAGGTATGTGAGCTGCTGCCACCCAGCATTGTGACATTTAAAATGTACTCCATCAGACTCCACTCTCTCCATCTCTCTATCATTCCCTCTTCTATTTCTTAACACAGTTTCAACAGGTTTCATGGTTCTATTTTTATGTATGATCTAAAGTACTTTAAATGTATTCACCCTCATTCATTCTCTTGATTGGCCCTACCCCCTACTGTTGGGACCTACCTCCCAATGTAGCCTGTTTTTTTTTCCCCCCTGTTATTCAGTTTTCATTCTTTCAGTGACTATTCATCAAACATAGGAGTTTCACCCTGGTAATTCACTTGTGCATATGTTGTAATTTAGTTAGATTAACCTTAGGAATTGATCTTTCTTTCACCATCTCTTCTATCCCCATTGTTCAATCCTTTTCAGTGAATTTCCTGATAGTATCTTCATATATAGTTATTTTTCATCTTCCATTGTTCTCTTTCCTACTCCTGCCCTTTGTCTCTTCAAACAGTGACAGGTGCAGGAATAAGAAGTCAAAGCAGCATCAGAGATCAGAGGAAAGAAAATATGAGAGATGGGAGCCCGTCAGATGTTAACTTATAGATATGCTCATGGTCTTAAAATAGTTAGTTGAACTAATTTATATTTTTGTTGCTTCATCCTGAAGTGTCAGTGAACTACAGTGAGAAGAGCGTGGGATTTGTAATACAAAGTCCCAGCAATCTCTTTTAGTCAAATAGCTTTATGTGATAGATAGCACAAATGGCCACAGATTCTTTGTCTCTCTATTCTCTATACACACCCTTTTGCATGTGCATATTTTTCAGCTGTGTCCCCTAGAAACGGAGCTTATATTTCTAACACTTGAATTTGTGCTTGGTCACTTGCTTTGTCAATGGACAATTACAATATACTACAAGCAGAAGCTTAAATTGTTTTTCATTGGAACTTTCCTGCTGCATTTGAAACTAAAATCAGCATTGAAATAAGCCTGAGCTATTTTGCAACAGGATGAAGGACATGGATAACTAAGATGCCTTAGCCAGCCTTCTGACTGCTTGTCATGTGAGACTCTCTCAGCTAACCATTAGTTGACTGTAAGTATTTCCTGATCCCAGTAGTATCAGATGAACTGAACTCAACAGAACTGACTCAGTAGGCTGAGTACCTCATTTGGGCTTGCTGGGATGTTCAGGATTTTAGCATTGCAAGTTTTCCATCATAGGCCTGGGCTCTGATGAAAAGCCTGGTTCTGTCCTGGGCAAGTTGAGAGAGTAGATCATTTCATGCCCAGATAACAGCAGAATGCTAAGTTAATTAAATCATTGTTGCAAAGAAATATGTTTGGCGTGCTTTGTTTCTCAGAAAAAATGAACTGATAGGCAAAACCTCACTTAGTCTCCTTTTCTGCATCTAGAAATGGAGCAGATACAAATCTAAAATTGTCAGTAGCAGTAATTCAGTTCCCTCTCAAATATGAACTACATCTGTGTTTGATTATTTATATTATGAAAGTTATTTTTTCCTCTCTCAAGTTTATAGTACCCTAATATTACCAAAGGATCCAGATAGTTCTTTGAGAATACAGTGAAGATTTTCAAGTAACTAAAAGCATTTTAAAAACCTGAAAAAACAAACATATGCTAATAAAAATGTTAATGAATAAAATATTTCAAGTAATGCCTTTTGATGTATTTTCCTTTCTTTTTTATTTTTTCTTTTCCTTTGTTTTCTTTTCTAACTCTTTGTTGGAGACTATTCGGATATAGAATAAAGAAGAATAGCATTTATTTAAATTTTAAGTTCACAGTAGCAATTCACAGCTCCACTGCAATTAACTTCAGCTATGGTATCTTACTCTGGTGTATGTCTAGATCCTGATGTGTTTTGTTTAAGCACTGATGAATATTGGTGGCGTGTCTCCTATATGCAGGTGGAATGCACTGCCCTGAAAATGCCACTATTGGAAAATCAGAAAAATCTCTTTTTCATGTATCTTCCACAACAGTTAAGTCAAAGCATTATGGGTGCTGGTGGCTTACATCTGTAATCCTAGCTACTCAGGAGACTGAGATATGAGGATTATGGTTTGAAGCCAGCTTAGGCAGATAAACCTGAGACTCTTATCTCCAACTACACAGCAAAAAGCTGAATATAAAAATGTGTTTTAGTTCAAGCCCCACTACTTTCATACACACACACACACACACACAAGTATTATGAGGAAGCAGAAGTTTATGGACAAGGGAAAACTTATAGCTGGATGGGAAAGTCTTCCCAGAGGAAGTAATGTTTGAAGCAATATTTAAATGATGAATATTCACTAAGGGGAAGAGTAATGGAATTGAGTATGTAGCAAGTTGTATTTTCTAAAGCTGCCTGCAATGATATTTCTGGGCTGTGTGTGTGTGTGTGTGTGTGTGTGTGTGTGTGTGTGTGTGTGTGTCTTGGGGCTTGAATTCATGGCTGAGGTATTTTCCCTGAGCTTTTGTGCTCAAAGTTAGTGTTCTACCTGTAGAACCACAACTCCACTTCTGGCTTTTTGGAGGTTAATTGGAGATAGGAGTATCACAGATATTTCTTTCCCGGCTGGCTTCTAACTGTGATTCTTAGATCTTAGCTTCCTGAGTAGTTAGGATCACAGGCATGAGCCAAGTACCTGGCAAGAATATGTGCTCTTTAAGAGGCATTCTTAACATTCCCTTATTTTTTAATCTGATTGAGTCTGTGCACAAGTACATATCGAACAGAACAATCATTTATTTTTTTATCTGAAATTTGCATTTCACATGCATGTTTTGTATATCTACTTTTTTTTTTGGTCGGTCATGGGGCTTGAACTCTGGGCCTGGGCGCTATCCCTGAGCTCTTTAGCTCAAGGCTAGCACTCTACCACTTGTGCCACAGTGCCACTTCCAGTTTTCGGATGGTTTTTTGGAGATAAGATTCTCACAGTCTTTCCTGGCTTTGAACCATGATCCTCAGATTTCAGCCTCCCGAGTAGCTAGGATTACAGTTGTGAGCTACTGGAGCCCAGCTTGTTTATTTGCTTTTTAACATCAAGTTCGGACATTCACCAGCCTTAACTTGGGAAATACTGACTATCCTCTTCTAAAAGTCAGTACTCAATGGATAATAAAATGTAAGTTCTCACACCAACAAACAACGTGCCTTACTCTATTTTACCATAGAACTGTTAAAATATGAACTATGATGTTGATTGCTGTTGGGTAGAAATGAGGAAAATAAATTAGGCATGAAACTTTATACTGTTGGAATACAAGTTGGAATTATAAAGATAGAGTTATAACAGTTGTGACTGTGAGCTAACAAAAGATGGTGGGAACACGGGGTCTCAAGATCTGGCTCACCATACATACCAGAGACATATGCTTTGAAGTTCAGAGGCACCGAAGCGAGACAAATCACTCACTGACAATAACACCAGATTCTTCTAGCTTTTGGGTGATTCTTCTCCTTCCAGTATCCCATGTCCCTCTGTAAGTACTTCCTTCCACTGCCCAACTTTTCTGGAAGGATCCATTGTAATGTGTGGTTGATAGGCCCTTACAATACATGCTTCTTTGCTAAGGTAGGGAAGCAGAGGCTAGAATAAGTCAGGTATTTCTGATTTACTCATCTTATTTCACTGTAAAGCTATATGTGAGAGGCAAGGTATTCAACATGTTCATTTGTGAACAACATAAGCAGAGACCTCAAAATGAGTGGTAATCTCAAAATAAGAATAAAATGTAAGGATCCGTCTACTTGGAACATCTTAGGAACTTTAATCAGTTCCTCCCCCTTGCAAGTTTCCTAAAAGAAAGATCCCCTCCATCTTATTTAACTAAATGCTTCCTTGATGCCTTGTGGTGATTATGTAGATTGTGGCTGATCTTTTTGTTTCTCTCCCAATTTACATATTAGGTGATACGATGTGGTCAATAATGCTAAAAATATAGATTTAGACATTTAAATTCAAGTTCTTAGCTCATCAAGTCCTGGATGTTTGACACTGAGCAAGTTTCTAAACTTCACTGGTCTCTGTTTCCTCCTGAGTGATGGCATGACTCCAAATTCTTGGGATTCTTCTGAGGATCAAAAGAGACAGAACACAGAGAATGATTTCCACATTATATAACACAATTCAAGTTTTCTTTTCTGTAGTCTACATTCTTGTCCCTTGTCTATTTATCCTCTCTAATCCTTATTGACCTTTGGGTTTACCATTGGTTGGTACAAATGCCTGCTCATTGTTCTCACTGCCTTCTGGGCAGTGTGGCATGTACCGATGTGTGTGAGCACAATCCATGAGGACTCTGATGTGCACCTTTGTGATGCCTCTTGGAGTTGTGCACTTTGCATCCTGAGTGGTCAAAGGTGGGTCTATTGATGTTAAAAGCATTATAAGAAAAGGAGAGAAAACAGAATAGAAAATTAGACCCATGGAAGGAACTTCTCAACAAAGGCTAGAGTCACTTTTTTTTTTTTTGGTAGGACCCATTTCCAAACCAAGGTACCTTGGTCACAACATTAGAATTCTTAGCCTGTTTGAATATCTGCACTTCACACCACAAAGAAATGTCAGTGTTTGTTACTGCTGGGTGGTGTTTGGTTGTATTTTCTTTTTTGGGGGGGGGTCCAGTCGTGGGGCCTGAACTCTGAGCCTGGGCGCTGTCCCTCAGCTCTTCAGCTCAAGGCTAGCGCCCTACCACTTGAGCCACAGCGCCACTTCTGGCTTTTTTCTTTTTGCTTATGTGGTGCTGAGGAATCGAACCCAGGGCCTCAGGCATGCAAGGCAAGCGCTCTACCACTGAGCCACCTTCCAAGCACCTGGTTGTATTTTCTTGGCGCTTCCATCTCAGAGTTGTGACTGAAAGTCATGCACTTGGGACCCTGAGCACAGACACAGGTCCTGAGGGATAAGAACATGAAGGAGGCAGTTCATCTGGTTCTCTGAAAGTTCTTATAGCTAGGTTACTTCTTTCCACTAATTATTGAGTTTCGGCTGACTGCTCTTGTCAACTGTGGTTTGGTTGTTTCTGTGCAACGTTTAAAATTGCATCTTGAAGAATATTTAGATTTCATGCTTGTTGTTGCAAGTGAAAGGGGGCAGAAAAGAAGGGAGAAAGGAGGAGAAAGGAGAAATGAAGACTTTAAATTAGAGATACCCTCCTGAAATGTTTTCATCTTCAAGCCTATTATCACCAAATTAGTCATTTGTTAATGGGTTTGGAAGTTAATCAAGAACTGAACAGAAGTTTTCATAAAGATGGTTAGGGGTGCAGTTTTCTTCTGTTGGAAAGTCATAGAACCCTCTATTTTGGTTTTGTTGAAGCTTGGACAAAGGTCCAGGAGGTCACCAAAGGAAGTTTCCTGGCCTGAGACAGAGTTAATAATAATAGCTCATATGTATGTACATTCTTCATCTCTTTTGTGTCACAAAATCAGAAAAGCAACAGGGAAGCCTTGACTCCAAAGGGGCATTTCTAAATAAATGAGGTTTCTTTAGATGGTGAAAGTTTATAATTGCTTATTTTTTTTTCTTCAAACTTCTCATGCCATCATTTAGTAGACACAGAGATCTTCCTGAGTCTCTGGCTCCATTGTGTGTGAAATAGTAACTAATGGAGACAGTCAGAGGGGCTTTTTTTTTTTGTCGTGGGGCTTGAACTCTGGGCTTGGGCGTTGTCCTGCCCGGGCTGGCTTTGAACCGCAATCCTCAGATCTCAGCCTCCTGAGTAGCTAGGATTACAGGTGTGAGCCACCGGCGCCCCAGATGGGCTTTTAGTGACCCACCAGTGCAGGGCATGTTTTAATTTGCCAGCTAAATGCATAACAGTAGCTGTTTGGAACAAATGAAGAGAGCATATACTACAAGCTGGCATTTGTGTGACCTTCAACATCTCAGTGATCTATGGTTCCTTTGAATGTAACTGAACTATAACCAAGAGGAATGGATCTGTCTTCTCTCTTTAACCTAGCATACTCTTTTTTTAAATAAGTTTTTTTTATTGGGAAAATACTGTACAGAGGGGTTACAGTTACATGAGCAAGGTAATGAGTACATTTCTTATCAAGCATTGTTGCCTCCTCCTTTGTTTCCCCTTCCCATCTCCCCCCTCCCTCCTTACCCCCCCAAAGTTGTAAAGTTCGTTTTTCGACATAAAGTCTTGTACATCTAATTGTTGCAATGGGTCAACCTGTATCCCTATTTAAGCAATTTGTTTTTTCACTTCCCCTCCCCAAATTATACCAGCATCAAATACAGTGAAAACTGGAGTTATACCGTGGGGGAGGGACATACAAAGTAACAAAGAAATCATCTTATAAATATGTTAGAAACAATAGCAAGAAAGGAAAACCATTTGAGCCTTATCTTGGGGTTCATTTTGCTTAACTTCATCTTATCTGGTCATATGTGCATAGCTTTTGACCTTTTCTGCTTGTCCCAGACATATACTAGTTATTGCAAATAACCTAATTCCTTAAGAATAAGCACTCCTGACAGTAAGAACTTGCAAAAGGACAACAGAATGGAAGAGTTGGAATGCATTTTGCCAAAGGGAAATTTACCATCTGCCTGTCTTCATGAATCACATATGCTGAGAATAATATTTTAGAAGATACTGACAACAAGATGCAGTAATTTGTAAATGAAGATTACCGATGCTGCCCTGTTTAGAGCAATCTGGGGAATAAATCAGGACAGCAATCTATAGGATTATAAGTCAAAGACTTGAAATAGGAGATAATAAACTGTATTATTGGATTTTTGTAATTGTAACCCAGATAGCAAATCTTTGAAGTGTAATCACTTGGATTCAAATTCCACAGTTCCCAGATGCACCTTCTCTGAGAAAGGTAAAATAAGAAAATTTATTTAATAAGCCAAGACTACAATGAGTCTTATTTGCAAACATAGTCAGACATGCAATTAAAGATCACTGAAACATGCCATTGACTAGTCTGACTTCCCCATAGCACAAATCAGAAGTTGCTCTGAGTGGAAGACTTCAAATTTCCATGTGGATTAAAATGAAAGTCACGATCTTAACTCTTGGGAGAAAAAGAAACAAAGCATAATTGTAAAATTGCAGCAATTCAAGTCCTAAACTTGGGAACAACCAAGACTTTTTAGCAGTATTCTCATAATATCCTTATTTTATTATATCAGAAGTTAACATGAAGTCAGAATGCAGTCATCAGAGATTAGAATGAAGACTAGTCATTGTTAATGAAAATTAGGAAATAAGTATCCTCTCATGAGTTAACTTTTGAAAGGATAGTAAAGAAAATGAAAACTTATTTACAAAGTGACAGGCACCTTTTATATTACAAATCAGATGACTTAAGCCTGTTTATGGACTGATAAATCAAATTGAAATGATTTTCTGTCTGTGCTAGTACTGATACTGCTATACTTTCTAGTATAAAGAGTCCTTGTAATACTAAGTTTCTGTTACTATAACAAATATCTGATACCAAATTATAGAAAGAAAAGGTTTGTTTTGTGGTGCTGATGAATGAAACAGGGCTTCATGCTTACAAGGTAAGCATTCTACCAATTGAGCTGTGCTTGTATCCCCAAACTACCGCAATCTTAAAAGACAATTTTCTCCCAGATGCCCCTCAGTAGATGAATGGATAAAGAAAATATGGTATATATACACAATGGAATTCTATGCCTCCATCAGAAAGAATGACATTGCCCCATTTGTTAGGAAATGGAAAAACCTGGAAAAAATTATATTAAGTTAAGTAAACCAGGTCCAAAGAAACATAGGTCCCATGGTTTCCCTTATTTGCAATAACTAGTATATGTCTGAGTCAAGCAGAAAAGGTCAGATAAGGTGATGTTAGGGAAATGAACCCTAAGATATGTATTCAAATGCTTTTTTTTCTTTCATGCGATTGCTTCTAACACATTTATAAGATTATTTCTTTGTTGTTTTGTATGTCCCTCCCCCACTGTATAACCCCTGCGTTCACTGTATTTGAGGTAGGTATAATTTGTGGAGGGGAAGGGGAAAAGCAAATCGTTTAAATAGGGATACAGGTGGACCCATTGCAACAATGAGATGTACAAGTCGTTATGTCGAAAACGAACTTTACAACTTTGATGAGGGGAGGAGGAGGATTGGGTGGGGGACAGGGAGGGGGGGAGGATGGGAAGGGATAGAAAGGGGAAACAAAGGAGGAGGCTACAATGCTTGATAAGAAATGTACTCATTATCTTGCCCATGTAATTGTAACCCCTCTGTACAGTATTTTCACAATAAAAAAAGACAGTTTTCTAGAGTTAGGTATGTATTACATGAAAGTCAAGCCTTGGGGATCATGATATTCCTATTTTCTACAATAAAAAGTGCATATTTTCCCCTCTGAAAACCCAAAGGAAGTCTTCTGCAAAGGACTACATGTAAATTCAGACAGGATTTGTGTATGTTTGTTCCATATTCTGTAAGTCTGAGTTTAAAATAAAATAGTAGCATATTCTGTATATTTATCTCTGGGGTCTGGCAAGGATAAGCTTCACAGCTTTGTAATTATCAGTATAATATATGGTAGAATATATGCTTATATGTAGTCCTCTGCTATCTATAATTTCTGTCTAAAGGTATCATTTGCATGATAATTGAAAGTTGGAGGGGTCATGTATTTTCTTAGTCCTTCTTGAGGTATAATCTCAAATGCTAAACAAAGAACATCCTCCTATAACTTTACTTTCTCGCCATCTTTGACTTTAAGAAGAAATGATATCTAATAACATGTGGATGCAGAACTGGATCAGTGTAAATTGGAAGTAGTTAGAAATTCTAAAAGGTGCCAAAGTGCCTTAGGATGAGTTTTGCTTTTTTTTTCTGAGATTTAAGAAGTACTAGATAAATATCTTGGAAGCTTCCAGGAAAGTAAAAGTCTAGGGAGAGTATTGTTGGCAGAAATAGTACAGCTTTCATATTATTGAGATTAGAATTTCACAAGAAGAATTTTATCAAGAGAAAAAATAAAGGCATACAAATTGGAAAAGAATAAGCCAATTTGTCACTATTGTACAAGGTGGGAGCTTCCATATAGACAATTCCAAAGACTCGATTTGGTGAGTAGCTCAAATGATAGGAGTGCTTGCTTACAAAGCAAGCCCAGAGGCCTGAGCTCAAACCCTAGTATTAAAAAAAAGACAACCCAAAGATACCACCCAAAGCTATTAGAACTAATAAATAAATTCAGTTTCAGGATCCAAAACAAGCATACAAAAAGCTTGCTATATGCAAATATCAAATTTTACAAAAGAGAAATGGAGAAAGCAATCCCATTCACAATAGCTGCAAACAAAATAAACAACACAATGCTACAAAACAATAAAGTTAACCAGAGGTGATTGATCTCTGCAAGGAAAATTGTAAAACACTGATGAGAGAAAGAGCACACACACACACACATACACACACACAGCTGCATATACACACATGCACGTGCACACACACTCAGAGCAAAACATACTGTGTTCATGGATTGAAAGAATTAGTGTTGTGAAAATGCTTCTATTACCCAAAGCAGTCTACAGATGCAATGTAATCTTTATCAAAGTACCAACAATATTCTTTATTGAACAAAAAAAAATGACCCTAAAACTTGTATGAAATCCCCAAATACTACAAATAGCTAAGGCCATATTGAGCAAAAACTACAAGGTAGAAGGGATTACACTTCATAATAAACTACAGAGCTGTGGTAATCAAAATAGCATGCTATTGTCATTAAAACACACATGTAGAACAATGGAAAAGAGAAAATATAAACATACATCTGATAAGGGGTTAGTTTCCAAAATATATAAGAAACTCAGAATAAAAGCAAACCTCAAAAGCAAAGAAACAAAACACTCTGACATAAAAAAGCTGTAGCTACTCAGTAAGCTGAGATCTGAGGATGGCAGTTAGAAGGCAGCCCAGAGAGAGAAGTTCATGAGACTCTTTTTTTTTGGGGGGGGGTCCGGTCGTGGGGCCTGAACTCTGGGCCTGGGCACTGTCCCTCAGCTCTTCAGCTCAAGGCTAGTGCTCTACCACTTGAGTCACAGCGCCACTTCTGGCTTTTTTCTTTTTGCTTATGTGGTGCTGAGGAATCGAACCCAGGGCCTCAGGCATGCAAGGCAAGCGCTCTACCACTGAGCCAACTTCCCAGCCCCCCCTTTTTTTTTTAAATGAGCAATAGTCTCAATATGTAGCTCAGATTGGCTTGAACTCACAATCTTCTACTTCACTCTCTGTAGTGTTAAGATTTTAGGTATGTGCCATTTCTGGCACCAAAAGATTGTTTTTTAATGAAATGATATTTTGTGTTGGTATTCTGTGGTAGCAATGGTAATTGGTACAAATAAGTCTCTGGAGAACAATTTGACAATATATAATACATTTAGATCAAGTCACTTCTAGTGATGCAGATTGAGATAATGATCAGAGATACACATGCAGGTTTGTAAGCAATGATAATTTTTGCATTTCTTGCTCATTCTGTGTGGACAGTGGCAGTGTAAGGTAGGCTAATGCTATGGTTTGGATGTAGTTAATTGTGTGGTTATGTTCCTTTTGGGTCCACGGTGAGTAAGGATTTACTCTCCAGGGTGGCACTTTGGGAGAAAGTGGAACTTTTGGGAGGGAATCTTGGTGTGGGTTCTTATGCCATTAGAGGTATGCTCTGGCAAGCATCTGTGGGCCCCAGTCGCTAAATTTCTGTCAGATGTGACTTTCTGCCATGATGTGAATATATTGGGGATGGCTTTCACCCAAACTGAGCCGATGTTATACATTGCTATATTTCTGTCCATCCCTGTCCCTGTCCCTCTCCTCTCACTTTTGTGCTATTATTGTCATAAGCATTTGACATACATATATATATATATATAAAACAGGCATTCACTCTTACAGTTCTTGCTTTGTGTAATCTTCAGGTTTAAAAGTATTAATAGAACAGAAGAGTACACACAAAAGTATACATAATTTACTTCTTTTCCACCTGGAACCATGGAGGGTATTGAAGAGAATAAAAAGAAGGTTCTTGCTGTGCCAGAAACCCTTAAGAGAAAGAAGGAATTTTGCTGAGCTGAAATTAAGGTGCCTGAGAAAGAAAGGTGCCCAGAAGAGGCTTTGAAAGACAAGGAGAAACTTCATCTATGAAAAAGCTAGGCATTATCACAAGGAATACAGGCAATGTACAGAACTGAGATCCAAATGGCTACAATGGCTACAAAAGTGGGCAGTTTCTATGTACCTGCAGTACTTAAATTGGCATTTGTCATCAGAATCAGAGGTATCAGTGGTGTGAATCCAAAGGTCTGTATGGTGTTGCAGCTTCTTTGCCTTTGCCAGATCTTCAATGGCACCTTTATTAAGTTCAATAAGGCTTAAATTAAGATGCTGAGATTGTGGAACCATATATTGCATGGGGATACCCAAACCTGAAGTCCGTAAAGGAGCTCATCTATAAGCATGGTTATGACAAAATCAGTAACAAGCAAATTGCCTTAACAGATAGTACATTGGTTGCTTGATCTCTTGGTAAATATGGCATCATCTGTATAGAGGATCTATTTAATGAGATCTATACTGTTGAAAAACACTTCAAGGAAGCAAGTAACTACCTGTGGCCCTTCAAGTTATCTTCTCCATGAGGTGGCATGAAGAAGACCACTCACTTTGTAGAAGGTGGAGATGCTGGCATCAGGGAGGAACAGGTCAGTAGGCTTCTTAGAAAGATGAACTGAGGTGTCTGTCATGCTATTTTTGTAATTGGATCTGTTAATAAATAGTGATGCTAGCAAAAAAAGCATGCATACTTAAAAATATAAACCCATTTATCAGCCACTTTTGATCCTCCTTGTCATTATTCTGTGTGGGTTTTTGTGTATGTATGTGAGTGTGTGCCAGTCCTGGGACTTGAACTCATGGCCTGGATATTGTACTTGAACTTTTTGTTCAAGGATAGAACTACCACTTGAGCCATAGCTCACTTCCAGATTTTTTTGGTAATTAATTGGAGAAAGAGTCGCATGGGTTTTATTGTCCTAACTAGCTTTGAACCTCGATCATCAGATCTCAGCCTCCTGAGTAGCTAGGATTACAGGTGTGATCTACTAGTGCCTGGCCTCTTTGGCATTATTTTGTTTCAGTCTGAAGGTCTTTCTCTAGTATTCCTTTTAGAGAAGATTGATTGCCAATGACTTCTCTTAGATTTTACTTCTAGAATTATTCAGATGATTCCTATTGTTTTCATTTTTAAGTTCATTCTGTTTCTTGTATCTTTTTTTTTATTTTTTATTGTAAAGATACTATACAGAGGGTTACAGTTACATGAGTGAGGTAATGAGTACACTTCCTCTTGAACATTGTTAGCCC
>NW_012267288.1:1289882-1295665 GCF_000151885.1 Dipodomys ordii
CTTCGCTCTTCTCTGTTCTGAAATTCTTCTTTTCCTCTCTTTCTTTTTTTGTTATTTTCCACCTCTGGTTTTTCTCTGAGTGTTCGTCTTTTTGTTGTTGTCGGTCTCTTGGGGAGATTAAGCGTTGGAACTCGAACTCTCTTTGTGGTTGGAGAGAGCTGTGGCGTTTCCCTACTGCCCCGTCGCCATCTTGGTCCCCCCTCTGTTTCTTGTATCTTTTTTATACTCTTGACTATCCCTTTGTTCTTACAATAGTTAGCTGTTAAATGTCCCCCACAGATCTGTGTGGGAACCTCTTGATCTCTGTGATAGCACTGCTGAGAGGTAAGGGAGCCTCAGGTGAGGGCTTGTGGAAAATCCTTAGGCCATAGAGAGTGTGTACTTGAAGATTTTGGGACCTCGGACTCTTGCTCTTGCTTTCTGGAGCATGAGGTGATCAGTTTGCTCTGCTATGTATTCCCACCATGATAGGCTAGCTTGCCAGAAACCTAAGGAGATGGGGTCACTTGATCATGGCCTAGAACCTCTGGAACTGTGAATCAAAAAACAAAACGCCAAAAATCTTTTCTCTTTACAAATTAATTATTTCAAGTATTTTATTTATGGAATTATGAAACTGATCAATAGAGTTCATTTTTCCAGTTTGAGATTGCCCATTCCTTAATTTATTGACATATGTTCCTTCAATTTTTGTGAATGTATTTATAACAGCTACCTTGAAGTATTTGTCTGATGATATCAGAAATTGAATCCATTAGAGTCATATGTATTGACAACTCTTCTTTTCTTCCCCCATACACCTGTATGTAGTCCACACTATCCTGATTCTTTTCATGTCTAGCAAATTTGTTTGAAAGTAGAAACTTGGCATAATAAGTCATAGCTACTCTATGTTTTGTTTTGTTTAATGAGGAGAAGGAAGACTGTGGTGGTTATTTTTAGCAATGTAACTGCATTTAAGTGGGAGACTGTGTCCCTCCTAACTGCCCATCTGCTTATGCCTTTTAGTGTTCCTATTCTCTTTTTAGCCTGGCTTCCTAGAATGGTGCCCAAATAATTTAATAGTCACTGGTTATGGAAAGCCCATAAAGCTTCTATCCTAACGGGGCACTGGTGGCTCGCGCCTGTAATCCTAGCTACTCAGGAGGCTGAGATCTGAGGATCATGGTTCAAAGCCAGCTGGGGCAGGAAAGTCTCTGAGACTCTTATGTCCAATAAACCACTAGAAAACCGGGAGTTGCGCTGTGGCTCAAGTGATAGAGCGCTCACCTTGAGCTGAAAAGCGCAAGGACAGTGCCCAGGCCCAGTGTTCAAGCCCCAAAGCCGACAAAAAAAAAAAAAAAAAGCTTCTATCCTGTGCTTCTATTCTGTCATTGAGTGGACTCAGGACAACTTCCAAACTTCCAATCAGTTCTCAGTACCCCTTTGCTTGCATTTTGCCAGTTGCTCCCAAGTCTTTTCAAGTATAGAGAGATCTAGTGATCCTAACAATAGTAATTCAGCCCTCCTTTCATCCATTCCTATATCTTTAAGTGTTAACCTTTATATTTGGTAATAGAATTTTGTGCTTCTATTCATTTTGCACATAGTCTCCTATAACCTTCAGTCTCTGAGAC
The DNA here is from genome assembly GCF_000151885.1 of Dipodomys ordii. Taxonomy (NCBI): domain Eukaryota; kingdom Metazoa; phylum Chordata; class Mammalia; order Rodentia; family Heteromyidae; genus Dipodomys; species Dipodomys ordii. The sequence goes on from NW_012267288.1 coordinate 1,291,499, forward strand.
TTTGACCTTATTTGGAAATAGGGAAGGAGCAGATGTAATAGAGTGAGATGAGGTTATACTGGAGTAAGCTGAGTTAATAAGCCAAGAGGTCTGTATCACTATCAGAGAGCAATCTCATGAAGACATAGAGACCTGCAGCAAGAATGCCATGGGAATGCTAGTTTGAAGAAGGATTGGAGTTGCATATACACACCAAGGAGCACCTCAAATTATTCAGAGCTGGGAAGAGGCAAAGGAGGAAATCCCCTATAGATTTCAAAGGGATTATACTTGTTGATACCTTGATTTGGAGTATCTACTCTCCAGAACTGTGACACAAAACATCTCAGCTGTCTGAAGCCCCTTACATAAAGCAATTTGCTTAGGAATCTCATACAATGACCTACAATAACAGTCTACTTTTATTTTCATGCTTAAAATAGGAAAAAAACAGTTCTACCTACCTTACTGGGTATGAGGTAACCAATGTAGTCATGAATATGTTCTCTCTCCTCCCAAAATTGTGTGGTTAGTGATTATAAAAACTGACATGAAAGTCAGAATATATTTCTGAGTACAGGCTTAGTGCTCATAGTTAAAAGCTACTCACACAATATTGATAAAAAATAATTGATCCATGTCCTATGATCACATGAGACAGGATACCATTCAGTTAGTGATTGATTTCATTCTCTGTCCATCTTGCGTCTTCAATCTAAGGAGGGTAAAGCAGCTGCTCAGTTTGGGAGGAATGGCAGAAAAACAGGCCTTTTAAATCAGGTGCCTATGGCTTGTGCTTGTAATCCTAGGTACCCAGGAGGCTTAGATCAGAATTACCATAGGAAATTGACTTGGGCAGGAAACTCCGGGAGACTCTCATCTCCCATAAACTACTAAAAAGTCTGTAGTGGAGCTGTGGCTCAAATGGTAGGGGGCTAGCCCTGAACAAAAATGCTCAGGGACAGTGCCTAGGCTTCAAGTTCAAGCACCAGTGCCCCAGTATCAGCACAAGAAAAAAAGAAAAAGAGACCTCTTATCTATCTTCAGTACTTTTCTTGCCCACTCTTTTCAATCACATAAATGAATTTGGTAGCAGCCATTAGGAGGATTCTTAGAGTGCTGCCTGAGCTCTGGAAGCCCCAAGGGGCAACAATAGCCAGGAGAGTTCTCATTGATATCTGGCAGATCAAACACTCAATACCGTATTATTGACATCACATTAGAGCTGAGACCAGAACAGTACCCACTTGGGCTGTTTGTCCTTTAGAAGTCTATACTGGTAATGTGGGCAGGCATACCCGATTAGTCCGTTGGAATAAAACAATTCTGAATTTCATGCAATGTGAACTTTTGGACTCCTCATTTCATGTTTAGCAAAAGCCATCAGTTTATTGAAAGCCTTGAATAGATATGTGCAAGGTCTTAATCACTTTATCGAATGCATGTTTAGAAATACCTTGTGTAATTCATTTGGCAGACACCTTTCTATTTTGGAACAGAAATAATTAAGCAGCTTTGGGATATAAATGTCTTCATGGATGCAGTCCTTGTCTTTAAATACCAGCAGATATGCATATTGCACTCAAAATTAGAAAGATTGCCATAAGATTTCTTTCCTCCAAGGAAAATGAAATGCAAATAAATGGCCCATTACCACACAGATTAGTGCTTCTGATTCATGCAGTTTCCCCCTGCTTACTGTGTTCTTTGAGATAAGCATCCAGATAGTTGATAACTTTCCTCCCTTACACTCCAACTTATCTGGATATTTGGGTATAGCATAGATTTAAGCTTACAGGGAAATATTTGACTTTGAACTTAGTTCTCAAGAAGCAAATTAGCCAGATTATATGTTACTAAAATAAGACAAATTAAGAGTGACACCCAAGTGACAGAATTAAGGGAGGAATAAGTGATCAGGCTATTGTAAGTTCAAGAAGCAAGAAGCAGAAGTGATTAGAGGGAGATGATCCACTCACTCTGCACCTGCCTCCTTAATACTACCAGATTCCTTTCATTTGCACAGAGAGTAAAAGTACCTTGTACTAACTTAGCAGTTTTGCCATGTGATTGGTATTAGAGTCTTGAAGCCTTAGAGTTTATTCCTGCTTGGTTGACAAATGGAAAGGATCAACAAAATAAATCACTAGCAACTGACAAGATCTGTTTGTGAGCGAGGGCTTAGTGTCTCTCTGATAGCATTCCTTATAGAAGGCTCAATTTGTTGAACTTCACACTGCTACATTCTACCAACATAGAAAGTGGTGTGCAAATTACATTTCACAGCAATACGGAGGGCTTGATCCTTCCTTTTGATATGCTGTAAGTAAAAGCACATTCTCTAAGGTTTGCTGAAACATTTAGTGAGAGAGGGCAAGACGGAGCCCTGGCAGGGCCATTGATTCTGGCCTGCCACACAAAAGCAAGAATGTTTAGTAAGGCATTTGGAAAGAAACTTAAGAGTGTCATTTTGTAGCTTGATACACCACTTGACTTTTCACTTATCCCTACATTACTATGATTTGTTGTTCTAGCAGAACAAGATGATGGGGTATTCTTTTAACTTGAAGGACAACTCAGTATACATATTCCATAGCTTTCTATAATGTCTATAGTCTAAACTATTCCAATACACATTATGGTCTTCACCCAGAGAGGACCCCTGGTCACTATACACAGTATAGGACACAACTTAAGCTCAAAGTTTTATATTTGAATTGAATCTCCCCATGTGTCACTAATGTATGCTAATGAAAGCAACTTGAATCTTAGACCATATGAAATTTCCTATGTCACCTATATTTCCCCTAAAAAATGGTAATGTAAGCTGGGTACCAGTGGCTCACACCTGTAATCCTCACTACTCGGGAGGCTGAGATTCTTGAATGGAGTTTCAAACTAGCCACAGTAAGAAATCCAGGAGACTCTTATCTCCAATTAAGCAGCCAAAAGCCAAAAGAGGAGCTATGTATTAAGTGGTAGCACCAGCCTTGAGCACAAAAAGTTCAGGGACAGCACCTAGGCCCTAAATTCAATCACTAATACCAAACTCCCCCCACACAAACATATACACAAAAGAAAAATGGTACAGAAAAAGGGTTTAACCTTATACTGCCTCAAGGTTGGAAGTAAAATGGAGAAGTTTATTTTTCTCTTTTTTCTTTTTGGTGCACTGGGGATTTTCTTCTTGCTGCAACTGGAAAAGTTACAGGTAGGCAGGTGCTCTACTATTGCGTTACATCCCCAGCTCCTTTTTTGTCTCTAACAACATATAAACAAATTGAATAGAATTTTTCAAACCACTTTTAAAAAACAACTATGAAGGTATTTAATTTCCCTGTCTCAATTAAAGTAGTGATGACTTTTGTCTTGTTTTAGATGTGTTTTTAAACAATTTCAATAATCAAACAAACTAAAAACTTAGCTTATACTACAGCCTGTTCAATCTTAGATTATCATTTTCTCATGGATTAGAGGTTCTCAATACCAAATGGATGTCTGAAAAGAAATACTCTTACATCTGCATATTAAACTTCTTAAAGCAATCACAAATTAAAATAGAAAAAAGACAGATAATTTATTCTCTGCTTCCCTCTTTATAGTCCCATCTGCCACTACAGAGTATAGACATTTGTATCTTTCTCAAATCTCTGAACCTACCTAGCACTTGGTAGTCAGCTGTGATAAAAGGAGAAAAGTGTCCCTCAGTGTCATCTAGCTGAAGAAATTGCAGAGCTCTTCTGGGATATGATATGCTTTGGGCTTCTTTAACTCTCACATTAATAATGGAAAATGGCATCTGCTATTTAAAGGACTCCTGTTAAGGATACAGTTCTGGATTAAAAATTAAATTCCATCTAATCTTTTAGGTAGTTTCATATTCCCCAGAGACTATCTTCAATAAAAAGCATTTGATTTGCTAAAGCTATATAGTAAGTATTTGCTTGCTGATAGTTAAAATTAAGACTTTCTGTGGGGTGTACAGGGAAGTAAGCAGGAGAGAAAAAAGGATATGAAATTTCAGCTGTCCTTGGGGAACCTGTTCAGATTTGTTGTAGTCTATCCACTTTTTTTTTTTTTTTGGTTGGTTGTGGGGCTTGAACTCTGAGTCTGAGCACTGTCCCTCAGCTTTTCATCTCAAGGTGAGTGCTCTACCACTTGAGCCACAGTGCCACTTCTGGTTTTCTG
>NW_012267288.1:1300870-1309007 GCF_000151885.1 Dipodomys ordii
TGAACTCTGGGCCTGGGCGCTGTCCCTCAGCTCTTCAGCTCAAGGCTAGCGCTCTACCACTTGAGCCACAGCGCCACTTCCGGCTTTTTTTTCTTTTTGCTTATGTGGTGCTGGGGAATTGAACCCAGGGCCTCATGCATGCAAGGCAAGCGCTCTACCACTGAGCCACCTTCCCAGCTTTATTTACTGTACAAAATATAAGTATGGTACATGATACATATTTATAAGAAATATAAACATGCAAATATATCAATATATAGAATATATTGATATAGTTATAGAAAATATATTTATATGAAATATACATAGTGCATATTTATATATGATTTATAATAATTATATAGTATGCACATATATATTAATATGAATATATGTTATGTGTACTTATATATTTTATATACTTATATTTCATATAGTAAATATCAAATATCATATTTTATATAGTAAACACAAATATAGTTATGCTTCTAAAATATATTTTAGATAAGAATATATTTTTATTTAAAATATATTTTTAGTTTATATATAAAATATACACATATGTAGTATACATAAATACAATTATATATGTATGTACATATGTGTGTGCATATATACTATATTTGAGTAATAACTGTATAGTGTTCATATATACACACAATGTTTAGGACCTGTGTGTGAATGTGTATATATATATATATATATATATATTATATACATATATATAAAATGCACATTATGGTCCTACATATTTTTAAAGAGTGCAAAGCTTTCCATAGAACATAAAGCTTAAGAAACCATGCTGGTGCTGCATGTGTGTAATCCTACCTACTTAGGAGGCTGAGATCTGAGGATCAAGATTCAAAGTCAACCTGGGCAGGAAAGTCCATGAAACTATCTCCAATTAACCAACAAAAATTTGGAAGTGGAGCTGTGGCTTCAGTGGTAGAGTATCAGCCTTGAGCAAAATACCTAAGGAACAACACTCAGTTACTGAGTTCAAGCCCCAGTACCAGCATTCACACACACACACACACACACACACACACACACACACACATCCACACACTAAAAAAAGCCTTAAGAACTCTTTCTTACATTATCTCTTTCAATTAATTAGCCTGAATAGATCTTTTAGCATCAAACTTTTCTTAATTTTAAAATCCACATGTATATACCTATTTCTATGATGTGAATAGCATGAGGACAGAGATCTTCCCAATCTTTCTTACCATTACATTTTCAGATTTTCAAATTGGGCCTAGTACATACAGTTTTTAAATAATTGTTTGTCAAATTAATAATTAAATGGAAAAGGGCAGGAAAAAAGAAATGGTAATAATAATTTAAAAGGTTTAGAATAATGTTAAATATAATTGTCACACAATGAAATTATATCACCAAACGAGTATCACCAAACATTTCAAAATGATAGGCTAAGCAGGGATTCTCACTTCCTGTTAATTTGCATGTTATTGTTTTATTACTTTTGCAAAGTAACAAGAGCCTTAAAAATGTGCATATCCTTTTAAGAGCAGTAATCATACTTATGGTGATACTTTTTGAGGAAATAATTTGAAATTCCAGATTGTATTATTCAGGTTAGTAGAAAATAAGGAAAAATCTACATAATATTACCAACTATATCCATACAATAAAATGTTTCATAGTCATTGGGAGGAGCATTTGTAAGTAATGCTAAATAGCAGTGAGAAAGGATTGCACTTATAATTTAAGTGAAAAACATGATTAAAATGAATAAATACTGATTTCAACTATGAAAATTTTCTTAAAGGAAGTGGTGTGGTGGCTCAAAATGGTGGAGTGCTAGCCTTGAACAAAAGAGTTCAGGGACAGCATTTTGACTGAATTCAAGCCCATGAAAAAAAGGAAGAAGGAAGGAAGGAAGGAAGGAAAGAAAAAATAAAGGGAGGAAGGAAAGAAGAAAGAAAGAAAGAAAGAGAAAGGGAGGAAGGGAGGAAGGGAGGAAGGAAGGAAGGAAGGAAGGAAGGAAGGGAAGGAAGGAAAGAAAGGAAGGAAGGAAGGAACGGAAGGAAGGAAGGAAGGAAAGAAAGAAAGAAAGAAAGAAAGAAAGAAAGAAAGAAAGAAAGAAAGAAAGAAAATATTCTGAAAAAATATTGACTATAGCCAGGTGCCGGTGGCTCACACCTATAATCCTAGCTAATGAAGAGGCTGAGATCTGAGGACCACAGTTTGAAGCCAACCTGGCAGGAAAGTCCATGAGCCTCTTATCTCTAATTAACAACCAATAAAAGCTGGATATGGTAGAGCACTGGCGTTGAAGGAAAAAATGCCCAGGAGCAATGCCCAGGCCCCGAGTTCAAGCCCCAGGACTGGTATATACACAAAAGGATATTGGCCTGAAATGCATGAGAATTGAAATAATGGTCCCTCCAGTGGGCAGAGTTATGGGTGTTTTTATTTTCTTCCTATTTTCCAAGTTTCTTGCAATAAGCCTCCATTAATATAATAACAAAGGATGCAGTGTAAAACATATATACTTATAATTTGATAGACAAATAAAATGTTTAAAATTACATCTCAATTGTGAAACCATTGTAGACATAAGATTGGAGAGACGCTGGCATAAAAATCATAACTAGAGCATCACAAGCTCATATGAGTATTTTTGAAGTGTGTGAATTCTAACAAGTCTCTTAATTCCCAAATGTCAGTGTGTTCATATTTGAAATAATATTACCTGCCTGAGAAGATCCCAGTTAAATTTGATATAAATCCTTAGCCAAATATTTGATATTTTTAGAACTCACAAACCATTAGTTACAATGATGATGATGCTTAATTACTTATTTTTCCTTAGATATTTCTCAGAAAAGTGTTAACTGTTTTCAGGAATGCTTAGCCAATCAGTAATCAAGGTCAAGATGACAGAGGCCATTTTCTCATAGCTCTGAGTCTCCATATATTTCTGGAAAACATACCCAATGCTTAGAACACAAAACCATGAAAATGGGGCAACTGATACATAAATACCAGTGATGTTTCACTAGCCTTTAAACTTTAAGGCTTCAAGATAACTATAAAAGCTAGGGTCAGTGACAGAAAGTTCTGGCTGAGTCTTATTCCAGCCAGACTTAGGGTTGTTATACTAGAGACATAATCTCTCTTCGTGCTCTGTATGTAGCTCTTGTCTTCTCTGTCGAGCATCAAGTGCTGGGCTAGCCTATACCAGCCACTCCTCCCCTATTTGACAAGTTGGCCCTTCTAAACATCTCTTATCTATCCACTTTTTCTCTCTTCATTGCCATTACTCTAAAATTCCTCAAGTGTTGGACTTCCGTCTGGCCTCTCTAATTTATTCTCCTAAGGCAAAAGTCTCTCAAAAATTACATCCCACTGTGTCCATTCTGAGCTAAAAGCCTTTCAGTGATTGATCATTGCTGTTGCTGTGGACCCCTTCATACTATGAAATCCTCCTAGAGCCCAAATACCCTAATTACAGAATTACATTCAGATCCTTGAAAGCAAATGGATCTTAGTTCTATACTGTTTCTGAAGTCTCTCCATGCTGAAATCCAGTCTCCCTTCCCTCCTCTACCTATATCTTATAGACTGATGTTCATATTGCCTCAAAACTCACATGCACAGTGTGATTCTGTGCAAGTAGAGAGGTAATTACTGTTAAACTGGTTCATGATGGTGGAACCTTGATTTGACAGTGGTACTATATGTACAAGAAGAGACACTGGAGAACTCCCCCATAAGTGTTCATCTGCATGAAAGGACAGGAGTCTTCATCAGAAACTAATTCTGCTAGCACCTTGATCTCACTTTCTATGCCTAAGAACTTTGAGAAATAAATTTCTGTTGTTCAGTCCATCCCGTGATAACATCCTGAGCTGACTAATCTATCACACTTGGCTTTCTCTTTCATCTCATCTGTTAAGAGACATCAGTGCAGATGAACAAGTATGGTACAATCTGAAAATTAATCCTAAATTACTTCTCTAGATATGGTAAACCATACCCCTACCTATTCCGTCAGAGCACTACCATGAGCTACTACCACACTATCCCTCTTTATAACATAATCACTATGGATTGGATGGGTTTGGATGTGTTCCCTCCAAAATCAGATATTGGAATGGGTCAATTAAGCTATTAGGGTTCCTCCCTTGTGAATAAGGTTAAAACTTTACAAAAGAGCCTTTGTGAAGTATTCAGCTAGCCTGCCATTCTACTTCTGCCCCGTGAGGACAGCTCTTCTACTTCCAGAGGATGCAACGCCAAAGAGCCATCATGGAAATGGAGGGACTGTGCCCAGAGTAGCCAACACTTTGACCTTGTCCTTCCCAGTCTCTTAGACTGGGAGCAAATGAATTACTCTTCTTTATAAATTACCTAGTCTTTGGTATATTGTTAGAACAGCATGAATGGGTTGAGGCATCCCCTTGTGTTTAATATTTTGATTCCCCCCTGGACATAGGCATGATAAAGCCAAAGAATCTAACTTTTCTTGGCCCTGAGATTTGGCATCTTGTCTGATATGGTGATGTCCCTGAATATTTTACTGAATTGAGTTGATTGTTAGAAAGGACTGGCTATTTTCACTCCTTTTTTCTCTTTCTTATCCATGAAAATGCTGTGTTAATATTTGTTAAAGGGTCAAGAAATAACTTTAAGGTTAATGAACTGATTTACAATTGAGCATCAGAGAATGGTCTCTTATAGATTTATAGGTATCTTTAAGACTACATTTAAATGAGAGAAGGAATTGTAAAGTCCCTTATGAGGACTTTATAACTCCCCTGAAAGTTGTATTGCTTTCTTGCTAAAAATTGGAGTCAGGCTACCTGCAGTGACTATAGTAGTGACTTAACAGGTCTGTGACCTTAACAGATATACCTAGACATATTTCATTTACATTTTTATTTTCATTGATTAATTAATTTCTGGAGGTCGAACCCGAGGCCTCCTACATGCTAGTTTAATTCTCTCATTGAACTATCCCCAAACCTTCTACTAAATTTTTTAAACTCAGTTTTCTCATTTGTTAACTGGGGTTCCTATTTTGTTGGGAAAATTTAAAAGAATAAACACAGGTAAAAGTACTTAGTGTAATAATCCAACACACAGTAACTATTCAAATATGATAGATATTACAATTTTAAGACTAATTGAACAGGTTCAGGAAAAGATAAACAATTGTTTAGTTGTCCAACAGAGCTCAGACTATGGTCTGTGAAGAATTATTCATTTCTTGGTCTCTCTTTCTGAAGTTGCTGTGTCTAATGCAGAGCATTCTATTTTATTTATACCCAACTGTGTTCTAAAAAAAGGATTTCAGGAAGCTTACATATGAACATAAAATATAACATATAGGTGAAATCAAAGAAGACAGAAAAACATGAGTAAGACTGAAGTTAGGCTAGAAATAAAATGTATTACCCTAAATTATGGCTATATGGAGGCTTAAGATGGATCAGTAAATCAAAAATAGCTATGATTAGAATGATATTGAAATTTCTTTTCCACTTCCTCTCTTTTTATTTTTCTTTCTCAAGGTAATTTAAGTGCTTTTCTTTTCTGGAACCTTGTATTTACTTTTAGCATCAAATGAGTTTGCCATTCAACAAAGCAGTTTATATGTACAATGCATCTTGATCTTCACCTCCGTTTGACAGCAAATAATTTTATGCCTGTAGATAAATTCTGATTCTCCATATTTTGGGTCACAAAACTATGTTTAAAACCTTCTGAATGGTTGGACATACTAATGGGTGAGAAGAAGGAATTTAATACTTATTAGGTATTCATGGCTGGCTGGATAGGAGTTTGCTTGTTTACCTAAACTGTTCTATGAAATAATTGAAATTGTAGAATTTGCAGATGAGGCCCAGTGAGGTAAGCAAATTTACAGAGCCAGTAGTTAGAAATCAAATCCTCATCTATCTCTGACACCTGATCTGACACATTGCATTGGAAGCAGCCCTTGGAGGAGAGAATAACATATTTGCCCAAAGACTTTGAAAGAGTTATAAATGATCCTTTGGAAACTCAGTTTCTTGGTTTCATCTGCCCGTTGAGATATTTGGTATGTGATGTGTGTCATTGCTGGGCTGTATTGACAGATTTTCCAGACTATGAACTAACGAGAAATTTAGGGAAGGTTGGGAGGAAAACTTAACATAAATATGGAAGGCTATAGGAATAACACAGAATATTCCAGAACCTAGCTCAAGTGTAGAAACATGGGAGGAAAACTTAACATAAATATGGAAGGCTATAGGAATAACACAGAATATTCCAGAACCTAACTCAAGTGTAGAAACAAACAAAATGTGCATTGGATCAGTTAATGGGTGGTAAGATTCAGTAGTAAACATGGCAAAGCTAAAAGCTTTAATTAGAATCAAAGACCTTCAGAGGAACAGTTGGAGCCAAGAGTGAAATGAAGGTGATAAAGCCACCATACTTGTTTATTCCTGTCTGAACTCTAGGAAATGATTGATAAAGGTATTGACACTTCTTTCTCTCCTGGGTAATTTAGATGGGAAAGCATAGTGAAGGAAATGTAACATTGCCATATTTCTGATTCTATATCTTGTCAGTAAAATAGAATAAGAGCTGTGCAATAGTGAGTGGCTCAAGACTGTAATCCTAGTTACTGGGGCAGACACCAAGGACATTGCAGTTTAGGTGGAAAAGTTCTTGAGACTCCATCTCCATAACAGCCAGCAAAAAGTTGCACTGAAGGTATGGTTCAAATAGTGAGTGTAAGCTGAATAAGTATGAAACCCTGAGTTCAAACTCCAATGCTGGCAAAAAAAAAGAATAAAAGAAAGAAAAATAGAGGGCTATAACCATTAATTTAGCACAGGAACAGTTTGATTTTTGCCTATAAACAGAGGATCTAACCACATTAACTACATTCACTTTTTAAAAAAATATTTTATTATGTTTTGTCCTTAATTTTTTATGACTAACTTTAAACATGACCGTTAGTTTGCCTTTATAGTATAGTTTCTTTTTTAATAAGTTTTTTATTGTGAAAATACTGTACTGAGGGGTTACAATTACATGAGCAAGGTAATGAGTACATTTCTTATCAAGCATTGTTGCCTCCTCCTTTTATTTTTCCCTTACCATCCCTTCCCTCCCATCTCCACAACTACATTCCCCCCCCCCACAAATTGTAAAGTGCGTCTTGTACAACTCATTGTTGCAGTGGGTCAACCTGTATCTCTATTTAAGCAATTTGTTTTGTCCCTTTCCCTCCACAAATTATACCAATATCAAATACAGTGAAAACAGGGGTTATACCGTGGGGGAGGAACATACAAAGCAACAAAAAAATCACTTGGTACCTTATAAATACATTAGAAACAATAGCAAAAAAAAAAAAAACCACTTGTGTCCTTATCTTGGGATTCATTTCACTTAACATCATCTTATCTGACTGTTTCTGCTTGTCTCAGACATATACTAGTTATTGCAAATAAGGGAAACCATGGGACCTATGTTTCTTCACGCCTGGCTTACTTCACTTAATATGATTTTTTTCCAAGTTTTTCCATTTCCTAACAAATGGGGCAATGTCATTCTTTCTGATGGAGGCATGGAATTCCATTGCATATATATACCACACTTTCTTGATCCATTCATCTACTGAGGGGCATCTGGGTTGGTTCCATATCTTAGCTATGGTAAATAAGGCTGCAATAAACATAGCTGTGCTGGTAGCTTTAGTATGGTCTTGTTTGTGATCATTTAGGTAAATGCCCAAAAGCGGGATTGCTGGGTCACAAGGGAGCTCTATGTGGAGTCTTTTGAGGAACCTCCACACTACTTTCCAAAGTGGTTGAACAAGTTACACTCCCACCAACAGTGCAGTAGGGTTCCCTTCTGTCCCCATCCCCTCCAGCATCTGTTGTTATTAGAGTTCTTCATTATAGTCATTCTAAAACTGGGGTGAGGTGGTATCTCAATGTTGTTTTGATGTGCTTTTCTTTTATGGCTAGAGGGGTTGAGCATTTCTTCATGTGTCTATTGGCCATCCTTCTTTCCTCTTCAGAGAAGTTTCTCTTTAGCCCACTTATTTATTGGGCAGTTGTTTCTTTGAGGATTTGTTGTTGGAGGATTTAATTTTTTGAGTTCCAGGTATATTTTAGATATG
>NW_012267288.1:1309057-1312098 GCF_000151885.1 Dipodomys ordii
ATCCTCAGATCTCAGTCTCCTGAGTAGCTAGGATTATAGGCGTGAGCCACCGGTGACTGGCGTCTATCAACTTTTTAAGTGCTATCAGATTTTATATCCTGTCCTCCTCCTTTATTCTTCCTCCTCTTCCTCCTCCTCTTTTTTCTTCTTGTTTGTGCCAGTACTGGGGCTTGAACTCTGTGCTTTGTGCTCTTGGTTGGCCTCTTTTTGCTCATTGCTGGTGCTTTACCACTTGAGCCATACCTCCTCCACTTCTGACTTTTTGCTAGCTAATCAGAAATAAGAATCCCTCAGACTCTTATTGGCTGGCTGGCTTTGAATTATGATTCTTAGATCTCAGACTCTTGAGTAGCTAGGATTACAGGTGTGAGCCACCAGTGCCCGCCTGTATTATTGTTTTAAATCAGAGTGGTTTCTTTTGCTCTCTTGTTAAAAACGGAGCATCTGTCTGTAGGATTATTAACTTTAGAATCTTGCATTTTCCTTAAGGGAAAAAAGTAGAACTTTTAACTGGGATGGCACCTTTACCTGCTCCATAATTTACACACGCACACACACACACACACACACACACACACACACTTGATAACCTTCTTCATAGGGTTTTTCACAGCATGGAATGGCTCTAAGTATGATTAGCCACATGAAGGAGAGTAAAGATTAACTATAGCAATAATTACATTTGTCTTTGTCTACTTACACAATACTATTAATTCCTAGGCCTTTAAATCACATTCCGGTTAGTTTTGTTTGCAAGTACTGGTGTTCATCTTAGTACCAGAAAACCGTACAGGACTTGGACATCTTGCTTATGGCATCAAACAGAATCAAATCATCATATTATAGAAATGAAAGTTGGAAGTCAAATGAGTCCAAAAGACTGACTACTCTCAAACTTACAGAATAATGGGACCTATGTTTGAGCTAACCACAAGTATTACAAATAATATGGCATTGTAAAATGCAAAATACATTGAGTACATTTTTTATCCCTAGTATTATCCTGCACTTTTTTTTCCCTTTGGTCCTGGGGCTTGAACTTTGGGCTTGGGCGACTTTTTGTTCTCAAGGGTAGTGCTCTATCACCTGAGCCACAGTGCCACCTCCGGCTTTTGTGGAATAGTTTATTGGAGGTAAGAATCTCATGGACATTTCTGTCTAGGCTGGCTTCGAATTGCATTCGTCAATCTCAGCCACCTAAATAGCTAGGATTACAAACGTGATCCTCTGGTGCCCACCTAGTATTATCCTTCTCAAGAGTAAGCAATAGGATTATTTCAAGGAGCAGTTGGAATACTGTAGCAGTATGAAGATATATACACAATAGGTTCCACATGCAATAAACAAAATAAATGTATTGAGCAATGTTGTAGTTTGCATGTGAATTGTCTCCCCAAGAGCTATATTTAAAAGGCTGATATGGCTCTTTGGAAGTAATGGCATCATGAAGGCTCTAATACTATCAACAGATCAATCCATTGGTTATATCATAGTATGATGGCATTATTGTGAGGTGATGGACACTTAGGAAATGGCATTGGTTGGAGAAAAGTATGTGCCTTTGAAAGATACCTTTTCCCTGGCTCTCTTAGTAGCTTTCTGCTTTCTGTTTACCAAGATGAGCTTTGCTCTTTGGCCTGCTTCCTGCCATGATATTTAGCTTCACCAGGGACTCAATGGAGACAAGTGACCATGGACTGAAACAATGAATCCTTCCTCTTTGAATTTGTTTCTCTTAGGTGAGAACAAGTCTGGTTAACACAAGCACATGTGATGTGTTAGGTATTGTTCTAAGCAGCTGAAAGGTATCAGTGACCAAAACAAGCCGCATCTTGGCTTTGTAACACTTCTATTCTAGAACAGGGGAGCAGCAAACCAATTCATAACTAGATAAGCAATTATATTATATAATAAGTCAAAAAACAGGATACAAAATTATTCATTATATCTACTTGTGCTGCCATGCACGAATCATATCTATTTTTAAAAGAAATTTGATGGATTTGTCATGTTTTATAATTTTAATTTTTTGCCTTTTAAAGTATAAAATTTTGTTGACTATTTTAATTTGATAATTTAAAAACATATTTAGTATTTTGAAAACAATAAGGAAAAGTATTCTGTTCAGTTGTTGGGGACTAATTTTTTTGATGAGAGACTGAAAACAAATTAAGCTGTATTTGGCCATCTGGTGCCCCAATTTCAGAGACAGAGATTTGCTTCTGGGTTCAAATTTGCAAGTGTATTTATAAGCTATTTAAAATAATGCAAAAGTTGATATCGAACCTGAACTGCAGGAAGACTTTATCTTCCATAGACTGGGACTCTCAGGGCTTAGAGTTTATTTTTCCTGGGGTGAGGGGCATAGTCTGAAGTTCATATATACTTGAATTCTATACCTTTACTATTGCTGGAAATGCTGATGTAGTAGAGACACACTCAGCCTATGTATTTTCTTCATTCTTCACTTCGCTCTTTTTTCAATTGATATTGAATTGATTATCCTACTTTTAAATCTTTTTGAAGATTGCCTTTACTGGTGAATATGTGTGTAGTACATATATTCTCCTCCCCCTCTCTATATATGAATATGTATAACTTGATAAAGCTTTCCCCATTTTAATATTTATTTTTAATTTAATTTAATTGTCAAGATGATATACAGAGGGGTTACAGTTATGTAAGTAAGGTAATAAGTACATTTCTTATCAAAGTTGTTGTCCCCCCTCATTTTTCTCCCACTTCCCCTCTTTCTTTAGTTCCTCCCTCAAGTTGTATAATTCATTACCAATATATTGTCTTATGAGTATTATTGTTGTCTTGGTTCACCCTTTGTCCCTTGTCTCACCATTTTCTTGTTCCCCTTTCCTTTTCAGATAAATGTATATACAATACCTAGGGTACCAGAGTCAATTTTTCCATAGGGAAAAGAGCATAAAAGAAAAAAGAAATCACATAGTACATTTAAAACAACAATAACAAAGAAAAACCTCATGTTTCCACATCTTGGAGTTCATTTTGCTTCGCATCATCTTATATGG
>NW_012267288.1:1312454-1335765 GCF_000151885.1 Dipodomys ordii
AGTGCAGATCTTCTCCCAGTCGGTGGGCTTTCTATTGATCTTGCTAGCTATGTCCTTTGCCATGCAGAAGCTCTGCAATTTCATGCAATCCCACTTGTCCAACCTTTCTTTGATTTGTTGTGTTTCTGGGTCTCTATTAAGAAAATTTCAGCCTGTGTCAAGGAGACCTAGGGTTTCTCCGATTCCATCCTGTAATGTTTTCAGGGTGTCTGCTTTGACTCTGAGGTCTTTGATCCATTTAGAGTTGATTCTGGTGCAGGGTGATATATAATGATCTAGCTTTAGTTTTCTACAAGTGATTAACCAATTTTGCTAGCACCATTTACTGAAGAGGCTGTCTTTCTTCCATTCTATTTTTGTAGCTCCCTTATCGAAGATTAGGTGGCTATAGGTCTGTGGGTTCATTTCTGGGTTTTCAATTCTATTCTATTGGTCCTCAGGTCCGTTCATGTGCCAGTACCAAGCTGTATTGATTACTAATGCTTTGTTTGAAATTTTTATTGATAGTCCTCCAACACTGTTCTTTCTGTTAAGGATCATTTTTTGCTATTTGGGGTCTTTTATTATTCCATATGAATTTTTCGATTGCCTCTTCTATTTCCTTGAAGAATGAGGTTGGAATTGATAGGTATCACATTGAATTTGTAGATAGTCTTGGGAAGTATTGCCATTTTCATGATGTTGATCCTTCCAATCCAGAAACATGGGAGGTTTTTCCACTTTCTAAGTTCTGTTTTGATTTTCTCTTTCAGTTTTTAAAGTTTTAATCATAGTGGTCCTTCACTTCTTTGGTTAAGTTAATTCCTAGGTATTTTATTTTTTGTGGAGCTATTACGAATGGAGTTGCTTTCCTGATTTCAGCCGTGCTCTTCTCATTGTTGGCATGCAGAAAAGCCATTGATCTTTGATGGTTAATTTTATACCCTGCTACTTTGCCAAAGATTCAAATCAGCTGGAGTAATTTGGGAGTGGAGTTTGTGGGATTCTTTAAGTAGAAGATTATGTCATCTGAAAAGAGAGAGAGTTTTACTTCATCTTTCCCTATTTGGATCTCTTTTATGTTTGCATCTTTTCTTATTGATATAGCTAGGCATTCTAATACTAAATTGAAGAGAAGTGGAGAGAGTGGACATCCTTGTCTCATTCCTGAGTTAAGAGGAAATGGCTTTAGTTTTTCACCATTAAGTATAATGCTGGCTGTAGGTTTGTCATATACAGCCTCTATTGTATTGAGGAATGTTCCATGGATTCCTAATTTTTCCAGAGCCTTCATCAAAAAGGGTCGTTGGATCTTGTCATGTGCTTTTTCTGCATCTATTGAGATAACCATGTGGTTCTTTTCCCTGCTCTTGTTGATGTGATGAATTATATTAATTGATTTGCATATATTGAATCAGCTTTGATCCCTGAAATGAATCCTGTTTGATCGTGGTGTATAATTTTTGGATGAATTGTGAAGTCGAGTGGTCAAAATTTTGTTGAGAAGTTTGCATCGATGTTCATCAAAGAAATGGGTCTATAGTTCTCTTTCTTTGATGAGTCCCTGCATGGTTTTGGGATCAGGGTTATGATAGCTTCATAGAAAGAGTTCGGTAGTGAACTTTCTCTTTCAATTTCATTGAAGAATTGAAGGAGTATTGGTGTGAGTTTTGCTTTGAAGGCCTTGTAGAATTCTGCTATAAATCCATCTGGTCCTTGGCTTTTCTTAGATGGGAGAGCTCTTATTGTTGTTTCTATTTCAATGCTTGATATGGATCTGTTAAGTTGGTTTAACTCATCTTGGTTTAGTTTTGGTATGTCGATATTTACTAGGAAATCATCCACTTCTTCCAGGTTCTCAAACTTATTACCATAAAGATTTGAGAAGTACTCCTTTATAATGTTCTGGATCTTGGTTGTTTCTGTGGTGATGTTTCCATTCTCATCTCTGAGTTTGTTTATTTGGGTGTGTTTTCTTCTTTTTCTGATAAGATTTGCTAAGGTTCTGTCAATTTTGTTAATTTTTTAGAGGAACCAACTCTTTGTTTTGTTGATTCTTTCTATGGTGTTTTTGGATTCTATTTTGTTTAATTCTGATTTAATTTTAATTATTTCTTTCTGTCTACTGGATTGGGGTTTAGCTTGCTGCCCTTTTTCAAGAGGTTCAGATGTCTCATTAAATTGTTGGTTTCAGATTTCTTCAATTTGTTGATGTACAAACTCAGAGCTATAAACTTGCCTCTGAGTACTGCCTTTGCTGTGTCCCAGAGGAACTGGTAATTTGTGTGTTCATTTTTGTTGAATATCATGAACATAGTATAGTTTCTTAATCCACTATGCTGGCTTTTGCACTCAGTCTTGTTAAAATAGACCAAACTGGGGATGTGCGAAACTTTTTATGACAATGTCTGTTACTTAACTAAGGCAGAGATTGACCAACTGTAGTTTAATATAGCTGCTGCACTGTATTTACAAATTAAAGTTTGGTGGATCACACAGCCCACAGCCATGCTCATTCATGTGTATGTTGTTTATAGCTGTTTTCGTGCTGATTGGTAGAGTTGGGTGGTACAATGGGGCTATTTGATTCACACAGCTTGAACTCTGGGCTCTTCAGCTCAAAGCTCTACCACTTGAACCATAGCACCACTTCGGATTTTCTGGTGGTTTATTGGAGATAAGAGTCTTACAGACTTTCCTGCCAGGGCTGGCTTTGAACTGTGATCCTCAGATCTCAGCCTCCTGAGTAGTTCAGATTATAGGTGTGAACCATCAGCGCCCGGCTCTGTCTCATCTTTTACAGAAAAAGTTTGTTATCCCTGGTTGTAAAGAAGGAGAGACTTTAATTATTTTTGTGTGTGTTTGTGTGTATGTGTGTGTGTGTGTGTATGTGTGTGCATGCCAGTCCTGGGACTTGAATTCAGGGCCTGGATGCTGTCTGTCCTTGAGCATTTTTTGCTTGGGGTTAATGCTCTACCATTTGAGTCATAACTTTACTTCTAGTTATTTGGTGGCTAATTGGAGATAAGACCCTCACAGACTTTCCTGCCCAGGCTGGCTTTGAACTCTGATGCTCAGATCTCAGCCACTTGAGTAGCTAGGATTAGAAGTATGAGCCACTGGCAGCCAGTTTCATTACTTTATTTGTTAATGTAGGAAACAAAACAAAAACAAGTGCAATAGGACCCATGTCTTTTTTCATTATATGGATTTTCTTTATGTTTTAGTTGAAAAACTTTTTGGCAGTATAGGGAATTAAGCTCATGCATGCTAGAGATGTTTCTACGGAAATGCTACCATTTTGTATATTTTTATTTATCATAGTATATACCAAGTCTATATTTTCATATGTGTCTCTTTGACATGCCCTTGAACTTCATAATGTAAGAGATTGGGCTTAGGCTTCATTTCAGTTAACCCAGAGGCTCCAATGAATTTATAGAATAATGAAGGGAAAAAATAATTTGCTGGATACAGTGGTACACACGTGCAGGAACTTGGGAAGCAGCTATCAGAAGGAACATGGTTCAAGACTAGCTCATGCAAAAAGTTAACAAGATGCCATCTTAGTGATAAATTAAATCCATCTATAATCCAAACTACATGAGTGTATGCAGGATCATGAACCAAGGTGAGTCCCAGCACAAATGCAAGACTCTATCCACAAATTAGCCAAAGCAAAGAGGCCTAGGGACATAAATCACATGCCTAGCCAACTCCAGGTCCTAAGTTAAATTTCTAGTTCGGCCTGGAAGCGGTGCTGTGGCTCAAGTGGTAGAGCGCTAGCATAGAGCACAATAAACGCTCAGGGATAGCACTGGCGCCCTAAGTTGAAGCTCTACAACCAACCCCCCCTCCCCCCCAAAAAAAACCCAAAACAAAACGACAGCAGCAAAACAAACCCAAAACAAACAAACAAAAACCCTCAAGCATATTGGCTGGCATTGGTGGCTCACGCCTGTTATGCTAGCTATTCAGGAAGCTGAGATCTGAGGATTGCAATTCAAAGCCAGTCCAGACAGGAAAGTCCATGAGACTCTTATCTCCAATTAACTACCAGAAAACTGGAAGTGGCACTGTTGCTTAAGTGGTAGAGTGCTAGCTTTGAGCTGAAAAGCTCAGAGACAGCGCCCAGACCCAGAGTTCAAGACCCACAATGGGCAAAACAACAACAACAAATTTCTAGTTCAGCCAAAAAGAGAAATACTTATCTTTAGAATGTACACAACATTTCCATGACTAATTACCTTCGAGTTTATTCTAGTTTTTGTTTGCATAGCATCTACTTAGAGACACTGCTCTTTGCGTGTAATATATTTTTTTTAAAAACAACCATTATACTCTGACCCTTTATTTTATTTTATTTATGTCTTAAATTATATTTTGTATTATTTAAGTTATACAAAGTGAGTTTATGGGATACGTATAGCTAGCCAAATGGTTATTAGGGTGAAGTAATGTTATCTATCATCTCACAGATTTGCCCACAGTGTGTATTCACAAGCACATGTGTGTGAGAATGTGGGTAAAATATCACCTTATCCATTTACCCATTTATTGAACTTGGGTTGTTTCTAGATCTTGTTGTAATGAGTGTGGGAGTGAAGACATCTTCATGAGGTGGTGATTTCATCTGCTTTGGAAATATACCCAGAAAGAGAAATGGCTGGGTCAATGGTGGGTCTATTTTTCTTTTGGGGGGGGGACTTGCAAACTTTTCCATAAAGGCTACGGCCATTTCATTCCAATGAGCAGAGTCTAAGGCTTCCTTTATTCCATACTCTTGCCAATATTTGTCATCTCTTGCCTAACACACCTCTCAGGAAGTGTCTCATGCTGGTGTTGGCTAATGAAAGAAGTTAAGAACTTTTCAGACACTTGTGAGCCATTTCTATGACTTCTTTGGAAAATTGTCTGTTTAAGTCTTTTGTTTTAAAGGTGGGTTGTTTGGGATTTTGTTATTGAGGGGAAAATGTTCTTAGTAAGTTCTGGAAATAAACACCTTATTACATATATTGTTTGCAAGGACTTTTCTTTTTCTATAGGCAGGAGGTTTCTGTTTGACTTTGTTGATCATTTCCTTTGCTATGTAGAGGTTTTAGTTTGATATTTATTACTTTGGCTCATGTAGCCTGAGCTTTTACTGTGATACCGAACACCCAATGCCAAAACTAGTATTCAAAAACATTTCCTTTTTTGTTCTCTCCTGGGGATTTTGTAATTTCAGAATTTATGGTGAGGTCTTTAATCCACTCTGAGTTGATTTTTGTGTGAGGTCCAATTTCATTCTTTTGCATGTGGATTTTCTCACCTAGCATTTTTATAGCACTTATAACTACATAAAACAGTTCACAGTTATTATTTTATAACCCCTCCTCCTCACTTCGCTGCAATTTCAGTTCCACACGGGAAGTACTTAGTCTGAACAGTTCACTGCCAAATTCCCCATGCCTGGAACTTAAGATTGTGCGAGCTATTCTTATCCTCATGCAATAGATGCCAAGGAAACCAAGAGACAAGTTGGAAGTAAATTACTTATGTTCACAAATGGTAACTGTTGGATCAAAGAACATAATTGGTAATAATTGGAGAGCAGGAGAGATAGGAAATGTGAAAGAAGCAGAAGACAGAAGAAACAAATTGACGTTTTTGAGGACCAAATGTGTCAAGAGGGCCATTTGGCAAAAGTGATGGAAAATTGAAGCCACACATGTGCCAATGGGTACCAATGGTCCTGTAATATATTTCATTATGTCACGGGTCTAAAAGCTACTGAGTACAAGGTGCTCCTTTACTTTTTGTAACAATAAGAATCCAAAAGTATTTCCAGTTAAAGTATGAAGTAAGGGAGATGTATCTTCATTTTAGAGTTGCTAAAGTGGAGAGTATTTATGTGCTAGAATCAATAGAATGAAGTCACCCACATCCCCATCTCTGCAGCAAACACTGGCTTCTACTACTGCCATAGGAATTTGTAATTCTTTTAGCCATATCTTTTTTGCCAAACAGGAAATGAAGACTCACATTACATCAGAAGTTTTCTCAAGATCGTAGCACTAATCTGGGACTTTGAGTTTATGGCCAATGTAGCTGCATGGTGAGAATCCAGCAAGATGAACTTGCCATCCATATTTCAAAAATTATTCACAAGTATTTTGTGCTCATCCTTGTTTAAAGAACATAGCACAATATTGTTCTCATGCTAAGAATGAACAGATGATTCCTTTCTGTCACATAAAACTCAATAACATTTTGAATCTTAGATTTAAAAAAATTCAAAACGTTGAGATAACATCCAAATACCATAAAATCTAATCCTTTCTTTAAGTTTGGGTTGTTGAAACTAAGTTTCCCTACGTAACCTGGGTTGGCCTGGAATGGCTGATCTTACTGCCTCAGCCTCCTAAGTGCTGGGATTATAGGTATGTGTCACCATGCTTGGTTCAAAATTCATTCTTTTGAAGGGTACAATCTAATGACTTAAAAATCATATTCATAAGTGTTTGTGATATCACCGTTTCTAACACTAGAACATTTATTTTGAGTCAGGGGATGACCCTGAACTTGTAATTCTCCTATCTCTCAAGTGCTGGAATTATAGGTGTGTACCATCACATCTGCTAGAGTTTTTTTTGTTTTGTTTTGTTTTTTTCAGTCGGGCCTGAACTCTGGGCCTGGGTGCTGTCCTTCAACTCTTCAGCTCAAGGCTAGCACTCTACCACTTGGGCCATAGCACCACTTCCAGCTTTTTCTGCTTCTGTGGTGCTGGGGAATCAAACCCAGGGCCTCATGGATTCAAGGCAAGCACTCTTCCACTGAGCCACCTTCCCAGCCCCTAGAGTATTTTTAAAAATCATCTCTAAAAGAATACCTTATATCCATTAGCAATAATTTTTTCATTTGCTCCCCGTAAATGAGAAATTTCCAGTCCTAGGCAACCATAAATGTATTTTTGTTGTTTCTATGTATTTACAAATTCGGAACAATTCACACACATGAAATCAATTGATATCTGGTCTTTTGTGTCTGGCTGCTGCTTCTTCTTCCTCCTCCTCTACCTCCTCCTCTTTCTCCTTCTTTTCCTTCTCCTCCTTCTCCTTTCTCTTCTTAGCCTGTTTTTAAGTTTCATCTATATGATATGATATATAAGTACTTAATTTTACTTCTTCAGGCTGAATATTACTCTGTTGTAGAGATAGACCACATTTTATTTAGTCATTCATCTCTTGACAGATACTAGGATGCCATTATGATCATTTGGATCAAAATTATCATAGGAGGCTATACAAATTAATTGGATACAAATTATCTGAGGAGGCTATACCTCCTCAGTTCTTGTGAGTAGATTCATAGGTTTGGGGTTGCTAGGTCATACGGTGACCTAATATATAACTTAACACTTAGGAGAAGTATCAGACTGTGCCTGCACCCTTTTTCATGCTCAACAGCAATGCATGAGGGTTCCAACGTCCCCATATCCTCACCAACCTTTGTTACTATTTGTTTTTATTATAGCCAGTCTAGGAAATGTGGGACAATATTACTGTGGTTCTATAAATGTTTAGGTATCAGTTTGTAAGTGTGAAATGTTCATAACTGATCCTTATGACCATGATCTCTAAAAATTTGGCAGATTGTCTTTTCAGCTGTAAGTGTACACATTCGCCTCTGTTAAATCCCCAGGGCTCAATCTGATGAATTTTAACAACACTTCTGCGAAGTAGGTTGATCTGAAAATCATCATCTCTAAGAGCCAGGAGACGGGAGAGGCTGCCAACTCAAAGTAAATCATCCTATTCACAGTTCAGTAATGCTTTATTACCAGGTCACTCTGCTCATAGATGAGGAATGAAAGAAATAAGAGACACAGAAGAGTCTCACTGAATTGCACATTCCATTAGAATATCTAAATCTAAGGCAGAACTTGCACCTACAATATGTCTTTTTATATGTCCCATTCACTTTTAAAGCCAGGAAGGTGACAGTAAAAAGTCTCTGTATCATGGAAAATGACACGTTTTATTTTTCATATGTTCCCCCAAAGAAGTAGCATTGCAAAGAAATAACATCTCTCTGAGAGCCAAAGAACTCCCATCATTTATGAGCTCTCTGTGGTGCTGGCAGGAAAGCAGATATTTCAGTTCTCAAAAATCAAGACACAATTTAACTTTTATCAGAGCCTTGTTATAAATCGTGTATGTACATGTGGATACAGAGCTGTTTTATATTAGATACCTCAGCCATAAGAAATTATGTGCTGCTCTTTGTCAACCTGAATGACTGAGATGTTTGTATAGTAAGTTCCTTCTAGATACGGCAATACACAGAAGCAAAAGGACAAAAAATATCCTTTCTTCCAAAGGCAAACCCCAAACCCTGTCCTTCAGATATATATTGTGTGAATGATCTGCTTCTTACTCTCAGGAGGAAAAAAAGAAAGGACACAAAAGGAGATCTTTTAAGTTAAGTTATAATTCTTTTTTTGAATAAGATTTTATTGTGAAAATACTATATGGAGGGGTTACAATCTCATGAGCAAGGTAATGAGTACATTTCTTATCAAGCATTGTTGCCTCCTCCTTTGTTTTTCCCCTTCTATCCCTTCCCTCCCACCTCCACAACTACATCCCCCCCACTCCCAGTTCTTTTGTTTTAATTTATGTTTTTATTTTTTGCTGGTACTAGGGCTTAAACTCAAGGTCTCAGCACTTGTCCCTTAGATTTTTCAATCAAAGTTGGCTCTCTGCCAATTAAGCCACAGGTTTACTTTTGGCTTTTTTTTTTTTCTGGTTACTTGGTTATAAGAGTCTCATGGATTTTCTCATCTAGGCTATCTTTGAACCAGGATCCTCAGATCTCAGTCTCCTGAGTAGCTGGGGTTACAGTTGAGAGCCACAGGTGCTTGGCAAGTTATAATTCTTAAATGTGTGTTTTATTTTATTAGGAAATATAACTAAATAATTTTTATCTTTTCCAAGTCTATCTGTTGTCATGCCTATAAGGTGATTGAGTTTCTAGAACTACTCTTTTACTAATGTACTTTTTCCATGAACGTTGTCTGCATTAACGTCATTGAACATATCTTGGGCATCTATTATCCGTAAAGTACCAGAATTTTCTGCTGTTTTTGGTCTAGCTATTGCCAGCAATGAGAACTTCCTTACTATTTGGAACAATCTTCCCCAGGCAATTGAATCATTCAATATCTCAAATATGTCAAATATTTATTTAAAAATTGATTTACAGGATGGGCATTGGTGACTATTGCCTGTAATCCTAACTACTGAAGAGACTGAGATCTGAGGATGGAGGTTCAAAGCCAGCCTGGATTGACAAATCTGGGAGACTGTTATCTCTAATTAATAAGCAAAAAGAAAAAGTGAATTTGTGGCTCAAGTGAGAGAACATTAGCTTTAAATGAAAAAGTTAAAGGACAGTGACCAGGCTGAATTCAAACCCCAGTACACACACACACACACACACACACACACACACACACACACACACACACACACACTGACTTTTATAGTTGAGAAATGCCTTATTTAAAATGGAAAACTTCTTTTCCACAGTACCAGCTCAAAGCATCTCTTTCTCTGTCTTACTTATCTTCAGAATACTTATCATCTTCTAGTGTCTTACCTATTTATTTTGCGTTTTTGTTTTGTTTGTTTCCCCCACAATGATGTCTGATCTCTGAGGATGGGGATCTGGGTCTGTTTTCCCTCTCCTCCCTCATTATGTTATCTCCAGAGCCTGACCAGCCCTCACCACATGATAGGCCTCCCATTGTAAGTATTTGCTGAACAAATGAATGGAGGAAAATGACTACTTGAATTGGTCCTCCTCACCGTTTACTTCTTTGGTGATGGATTTTTTTTGGGGGGGTCCGGTCGTGGAGCCTGAACTCTGGGCCTGGGTGCTGTCCCTAAGCTCTTCAGCTCAAGGCTAGCGCTCTACCACTTGAGCCACAGTGCCACTTCCCGCTTTTTTTCTCTTTGCTTATGTGGTGCTGAGGAATTGAACCCAGGGCCTCAGGCATGCAAGACAAGCGCTCTACCACTGAGCCACCTTCCCAGCCCTGGTGATGGATTTTTTTAAGTGTACATTTCTTAGCCTCTTTACAAAAAAAAAAAAAAAAACTTTGGGGATATTTTCCATTCTTTATTTTTCTTCCTTTATGACCACTTCTTGTCATTCTGCATGATTTTCTTGCTGTCTAGGCTGCTCTTGGACCTTCATTGTCTAGGAGTTCTGAGGTCCATCTCTATGTTTGTCACCCTGAGATGGAACACATCCCAGACAGAAATGACCAACTCCTCCCAAACTCTGCTCCAGATTGACATACCTCGCCCGGGTTCATTTCATCACTAACTCCTAAACTAGCCATGCCATAGTCCTCAGCATATATCCCTGACAGTCTGATGAATTCTGCTCCTCTACTCCAGGCTCCTGTTTCACATGTCCACTCTACCCAAGCCCTGCCCACCTTGTCCCAGGGCCCTGCACCTTTCTGTATAGTGGAATCATAAGATGTCCAGTAAGCTGCAGCTACCACCCACACCTGCACCTACATTCAGAAGAAGGAGGCTTAGATTGTTTTGGGGGTGTAGAATTGGGGTGCAAGCTGCCTTGCTACAGGATTGATCCTTTAATCAGATAAAAGCTAAGCCTGGCCAGTAATCAGCTATCTCTCTGAGGTGGCTGAGAGGACAAACAGCTGGCCTGACTTGGCATTTTGCTCTTGGTATGGACAGTGGCTGCCCTGATTTCACAAGTAGGCCCAGTAAATACCGTCTAGAATTCTAACATCGCATAGGGTTCCTCTTGAACCTTAGAGAAGTGACACCAGGCAGATAATACAAACTTCAGAGTCTTCTCTAAGCCCAGATGAAAACAAAGTCATTCTGCAAACCACCAAAGCCAAATTTATCCTCTCCTAGCTAATGGAGTGATGGCTGCTTCTCACCAGCAACAGTGTAAGACTCATTCTAGTTATGACCTGATCTACCCCATCATAGAATTCACCCTACTTCCTGACAGCAAGCACTCAGATACCACAAATGGTCCCTTTTGACACTCAGTGACTGTGATGACCCACAAGTCTCCAGAACGTGCCTTCTACTCTCACAAAGTATCCCTACAGTCTTTGTCTGGGGGTCTAGGACTCTAACATGAGAATTCTGCTTCATATTTGGCTGAATCAAGCAAGCAGTTTCTTGTGGCAGTGTTGTTGCTTGGCAGCAAAAGTGAGATGGGGGGTCTCAGATTCAGACTGTAATTAAGATACTAAAGGATAGCTCAAGTTTGCAATGTTGAGCGTCCTGTTCCAGAATCAATGTATGATTAAAGAAAAGATAACCCTTGCCATCTGAGTAAACCCTCCAGGTTTCAGCTAAGCTGTAGCTATAGAGCCAGGAGCAATGTTGCTATATATATAACATTACTTATGGGTCGTGCCAAATTATCAACTCAAAAATAAGTCTGGTAGTGGGAGATTGTTGAACCTAGCTTTCAGCTTCATCATCATACTGCAGCCGAATGATTTCATGCTGTAGGTTATCAGGTACATCAGTTGGTTTTACACTGAATGGTATAGCAAGGATGTTCAATTCCATTTTATTATTGTTCACAACCTTAAATCTGTCATTAAGTGACTCAATTAGTTTTCATATTCATGTGTCACGCAAGGCCTTGGTCTTTCCAGAACAGGGAAGTGAACCTTATTTATTATTTAATACAAGCATCTTTAAAGGTAGGTAATCTATCAACATCTTTATTAATAGCTGAGAAAACTGAGGCACAAAGAGATGGGGCAATCTGTCCAAAGTCAGACTTCTGACAAGTGGTAGAGTATACTCAAAGTTGGGCTTTCTGCTCTGAGCTATCTATGTTTTGTATAGATCTTCCTTGCATGCACAGAGCTACTGATCTGATGTATTGTATCTTTGGATGCTATGCAATAGAACCTTCTGTAACATGGAAATTTCTATATTTATGCTTTTAAGTCTGGGAACACTATTGCCCCATTTCTGGAAAAGAACAACAACCATGTTTCTGTTAGCAAGAATGAATAATTCTGTGAGAATCAAACATTGCTGCTTGTCCCAACTCCACCTTTCAAGGTGTTCACCTGTAAAATGAGAGATAACTGAATGAAATTACCCCTGTTCACGTCTGAGCATAATGCCTGGCACAGAATAAAGTGCTTAATGCATTTTAAAAGGATGTAATATTTAAAAAATGAAGAATGTTTCCTGACTTCATTTCATGCCTCTGGAAGCATTAAACATCTTTAAAATGAGAGCCAGGCCCCAGTGGTTCACAGCTGCAATCCTAAATCCTCAGGAGGCCGAGAGCTATAGGATCTTGGTACAAAGCTAGCCCTGGTAGAAAAATTCACAGGACTTCATCTCCACTTAACCAGCAAAATGACTGGATAATTGGCTAGTGGGTAAAGTAAAAAAGCTGGTAGAAAGAGTGAGGCCCCAAGTTATAGCCCCCATCACTAGCACAATACCAATGATTTTGAAAAGTGAATGAAGTGGGTGTAGAGGTCTAAAAACAGCTAGGAGTTGTGAGTTTGGGATCACACTACAGACATTTTATATGGCTATATAAAGCACTTGACTTAAGGAACAGCCACCCTTGTGTTCATTCTCTTATTACTCTCCTCCTTCAAGGAAGAAGAGCCAAAAGTCTCCACTGGGCCCATTTTCACCTGTGGGTAGGCTCAGTTGATCCCTGTAGAGATCAGGACATGATTGCTCTGCTTTCCATCTATCTTCTAGAGGAGAAAGGCAACCCTTAGAATTTCTAGCCCAAAACCCATTATTCAATAAAGGTTTTTCCAGAGTTCTGCATTGAGGTTAACCAGGCATTTGTTGGATAGTAACATAAAAAATAACATGTTTATTTACTATGAAATATTATTTTGTCTAAATGTGAAGTTTTCTTGGGTTTCTTGTGGCCTTATCTGGATATTTAAGCCTCACAATATAGGCATCAGCATCACATAAAGAGTTTCTTAGGAGATGGATCTTCATAGAATGGATACCATTGGAAGATGATTGTAGTTTTGTAGGATGGAATTAAAATTGTGTAGAGCCAGAAACATTGCGTGGTGATGTCTATGAGATACCAGTCACAGGTACACACAGGCAAACCTTAGATTTGCCTTCTCTGGGAAAATTGCAGTTATCTGGCAATTTCTGAAAGGAAGGATTACTTGAGCAGAGAAAACTGTTGCTATCCTTAGAGAAATAGCTTAGGATAGGAATTGTGCAGCCTGGCTTAATATCAAGTTCTCTAAAGATCTTTAAAATAAATAAGTAACAAAGACACTGTAGTAGACAGAACTGTGGCTCCCCAAAGTCCTAAACCCTGAAGATCTTTGCAGATATGATTAAAGATTTGAGATGGGAAGGTTATCCTGTGTAATTCTGGATTGCATGCATTCATGAGATACCCTTGAGTGAGGAAGGAATGTCAGATCCAGAGTGAGAGTTGAGAAGACAGAGGCCGAGGTCTCCTGGTGTGGGATGAAGGCCAAGGAATGTGGGCAACAGCAAACCATGGAAAGGCATTCTCCCCAGAATCTCTAAAAGAAATCTTGCTTGAGCTTTATTGTGTCTATTTCCCATTTATATGTGATTTTGGTAGCATATAGATAAAATGTTTTGTATAGTGAAACAAGTGAACACATTTGTATCTCACATAGTGACTTTTCTGTGACAAAGGGGGCTGAAATCTTTTTATTTTGTCAACTGTCTGACCCCCAGAATTGTAAGAGAATATGTTTGTGTCATTTTTAAGCTGCTAAATGGATTTTTTTATAGCAACGAAAGGAAACAAGTACATTTTTATTAGATTTTTACATTTTCTTTTTTGTTTTTTTATATATTTTTATTGTAAAAATAATGTTCAGAGAGGTTACAGTTACATGAGCAAGGTAATGAGTACATTCCATAACAAGCGTTGTTACCTCCTCCTTACATTTTATTTTTATTTCATATTTTATTTTGCATTTTATTAGATTTCATTTCACAAATCAAAAAGGTAACAGGTTTAACTCATCAAAATAAAGATTTGTGTGTGTTTGTGTGTGAGTGTCCCACCTTTCCCCTATGTCTATGTGTTTATATATGTGTGTAGTATGTTTGTGTTTGTGTGTGACCCTTAGCTTCTTCCTATGTGTGTATGTGAGTGTATATGTGTGACATTCCATCTTCTCCATATGTGTATATATGTGTGTGTTACCTGTCTCCATGAATGACAGGACATGTGTGTTATCCCACCATCTCCATGTATAGATATGTTTATATTGCCCTATCCTCTCCATTGTGTGTATATATACATGTGTTTATGTGTGTTCATGTTAAACCCATTCCCAAGCAGAACTGATGTTACTTACTTGGTCTTAGCCTTTCTGTACTCTTTCTTGTTCATGAACATACATACAAATAAAGATATTCAGAAAGTTTTATACAACTTTTCATATCACTGTTTATACAGTGAATGAATAGTTATACATGTCCTTTATCATGTAGCAATGTCAAATATTTTAGACCAGCTTGTATTAAGCAAGTTACTTCCATCAATAATTACTTAATATTCTATATTTAAATTTTTGGCAGCCATTTTGCTGTTTATGTAATTCGGGTTGTTTCCAGTTTTTCATTATTGAAAATAGTGCTGTCAATACCTTAGAGTCTTTAAGTGGACCACTAGTGGTTGATTTCTACAACATTTGTTTTACAAAAGGGGATTGATAGATCCAGAAGAGTGCTTGGTTTTATATAGCCAACACCATATTTCTTTCTAAAGAAATAAGAATTCACATTCCCCTTGGGGCTGTCTGAATGTGTGCACTTCCCAGGGTCCTGGCTATCTTTGGCTGCCTTCACTTTTTAAGATTTTTTGCTCAGCTTGTTGGATATGGACTGTTCTTTTTGTTTTTGTTTTAGTTTTAGTTTAACTGCTCTTGGTACTGAAGACATAGTCATTGCTTATTATTTCAGTTGGCCATTTTGAAGTCCTCTTTTCTTGTGCATTTTTTTTCTGTTGTGCCATTTCTTTATTATTAATTTTAAGTGTTAACAAATACATTACTATTGGAGATCTCCCCATGAATCTGGCTCAGGAAGTCTAGTTAGAGCCTCAGGTGTGGAGGTTCAGACTCTGCAGTGATTTGGATGTCTCCTTCTTATTAGTGGGAAGATGGGAAGACATTGGGGCATTTAGGGCCTAGGTCTGTACCTGAGGTGAAGCAGATCTGAAATTAGTTGCTTATGTGGACAATGTCACCCAGATAATATGCCTGAGTCCTAAGAATGCAGTACTACCATCCTCTCCCCAACTCTTATTCTCTTTCCTGCTCATATTCTATGACCTCTGGGAAATCTCCAGCTTATTCATTGAACAGTTTATGGCATCATACATTTCTGTACATATATATCTGAGTATGCCTCTGTGTACACATAAAACAAGATCTGTGGGTACCTGTCTTTGGTAAACTGCAGCTTTGGAAATAAGAAACCAAAACAAAAAAAGCATTTAAAGACAGCCCCAGATTGTTGTCATTGTAGCTATTTTCAGTTATTGTTGTGATGATCAGCCATTCTGGTTTGCCTGAGACTGTCCCAGTTTTCACATGAAAAAATACCAAACACCTGAAAAGTCCTCAGTCCTGGGAAAGTTGAGACAGTTGTTTTCCTACCTGTATTGCTTATGCCTTTCTCTGCCCCTCTATGGTAGCTGATGACACCTGGGTTTTTCTATAGAGACTCAATGCTCACAGTTTGGATTTGTCATTTAACTTCTTTTTAGTTTATAGAGTTCATTTTTGGTGTTTAGGTATTTTAAATAGATAAGATACTTTGCTAACCTGTTCTCTCATTAACAAATAGCCTAAGGTCATTTCTCTATCTGCATCATTTAGAAATGTGATTTACAGCAATTCCCATCCTAGAGTCAATTTTGCTTTCTATACCAATTCTGGGCATGGTCAGGTGACTCTTTCTGGCCAACTGGACAGTAGCAAATATAACTACAGAAGCAGCTTTCAGGGATCTCTCTACTACTGTGTGAACTGGGGACAGCCAACCCAACCCCAGGCTGGAAGAAGTAAGTGCCCAGCCAGCCTGAAGAATCATGACAAGTAATAACTGTGGCACTTACCATTACATAGTGGGATAAATTTGTTATTCAGCAAAAAAATTGCTGACTCATTCACTGAAGGCTTTAACACCCACCTATGTGCCAAAGCAACTGGACTTTTCTGTTGGAGACTGAACTTCTGAAAAATACAAGGAATGATATACAAATGTAATTCCATTGAGCTGATATACCTGTGGTCCAGTTTAAGGAGTCATGTTCAAAGATTCAGGGGTGAAACAGAAAAGTCTATGGATAATGACAGAATTAAAAGCACCTAAAAATTCTCTTGATAAGAAAGTGCCAAAGAGGAATTACATTTGTGTGTACATTAGAACCACTTAAAATCTTCTGTTTTTTTTTCTCTTTCTTAATGTTCCCTACATATGCCAGTTGCCCCCAATCTTTCTCTTGTATGGACTAAGATCTCCTCTTCTTTCCCTACATTATGTTGATACACCTGTTGGAAGTTTATTCTTTCCCCCTTCTTTTTAGAATAACTCCTTGCCTTTTCCAGTATAACAGCAGGCAGGCAAGCACACATCCATGTTCCTCACTTTGCCCATTGCTTTACAATGACATATCATTTGGTTTCAGGAGCAGATGGAAAGATGGAATAATACTTCTAGAAATGAGGGGGATGGGATGAAGATGCAGGTCTGGCAGAGGCCATGGAAAGTATGTGAAGACCACAGTAACTATTTTTTATGAGAAGGGGGGGTAGTCCTGTGGATGGGGCCCGCAGCCTCACATGCTGGGCAAGTTCTCTACCACTGGACCCCAGCCCCCGTCAGTAAGCTTATAACACAGTACAAAGAAAGTGGCTCAAAAGGCTGTGGGAAATTCATTTTTAAAACTTTCAATTTTCATGTGATCTCAGGTGAGCATGGGAATTCTTGGGAATTATATGGGAGGGTTGGGATTGGGAGAAAGACTATAAAAACAGTGTTGATATTGTTGGATAAATATGGTTACATTTAAAATATTTTTTTTGCCAACAATTTAAGGAAAGGTTGAGAGGTGGTGGCCCATACCTAAAGCATAGCACAAAGGAGGCTAAAGCAGGAGGATCAAGAATTTAAGGCCACTCTATGGACCACATAGTGTGACTCTGTCTAACAACAAAAGCAAATTGAGAAAAAGTACTAGAGCCATTGAAATGTGAATAAAGCAAAATAATTCAGACAGTCCAGCAGAAGGCAGAATATACTTCAACGGGAATAACTTAAAATTTATAAATTGGCGAGCTGGGAATGTGGCTTAGTGGTAGAGTGCTTGCCTAGCATGCATGAAGTCCTGGGTTTGGTTCCTCAGTACCAGAAAAAGGTGGAAATGGTGCTGTGGCTCAAGTGGTAGAGTGCTAGCCTTGAGCAAAAGTAGCACAGAGACAGTGCCCAGGCCTTGAGTGCAAGCCCCAGGACTGGCAAAAAGAATTTTTTTTTAATTTATAAATCTGTTTGGGATAAACTGACATCTTCATACTGGCAAGGCTTTTATTGGAGCAAATCTTTTAAAATTTCTGAAAACAGATACAGAGATTCCCTCTTGCAATTGCTTGCACATTTCTTCCTTCTGGATATGCATGCATTGCTAAAATCATGAACATCTTAGTATTAGCTTTTTATCTTTGAAAATTATATTCATTTAAAATCATATTCATTACTGTAGTATTTTTTAAAATGATTATAAGAGACTTTTACAGGCTTTCTATGTATATAGCAGTATTGGCCAAAAGTAATGGGAATTTTAGCTGAGTGCTGGTGCCTCATACCTGTCATTTTAGCTACTCAAGAGGCTAAGATCTAAGGATCATGGTTTGAAGCCAGCCTGGGTAGGAAAGTCCATGAGATGTTTATCTCCATTTAGCCAGGAAAAAAAAAGATGGAAGTGGAGCTGGAGTTCAAGTGGTAGAGTGCTAGCTTTGATTGGGAAAAGTGTAGGGACAGCACCCAGGCCCTGGGTTCAAGCCCAGGACAAGAAAAAAAAAAAGATAGAAAGAAAGAAAAAGAAAGGGGAATATGGCAGGACTGGGACTGTGGTTCACATGGTTGAACACTCATCTAGGAAATGAAAGACTTTGGGTTATTTTCTCCAGTATTATGAAAAGAAAAAGAAGTGACAATTCCTTTCATCCTCGAATATTTATACCTTTTCTTTCTATTTCATATCTGATAATGTGGCCTGAATAGTGAATATTCAAAAAATAAGTAGTATTTGTTAGGGGACATCCTCTTTTTTTTTCTTTTTGAGTTTTAATGTTTTTAATACAACATTGCCTCTTGAGCTAAAGTCATGTGTTACTAATTCAAATGAATGAATTATCAGTTTGAGGTACAATTTTTAAGGAAGTTAAAAAGATTAATCAGAACTGAAAGTTAAAATTGAAAATATTCTTTACAGCAATTAAAATAGGTTTGAAGTTTATTTTCACATGACTTGAATAGGTTCCATTAGATTTAAACTCTTAGTAAATAGTGCGTAGTTTAATTTCTCCACAAGTAGAAAATTTATAATAAACAGCAGTGTGCAAGTATGACAGGAAGTTTGCCTTCCTGCTCTTTTTCTCTTCATTTAAGCTTAAGTAATAACTCAAAATCATGCTTTCTAATATTATGCTTTTTCAATTATTTTTGAGTTTCTGTCACAAATATTTTTCAAATGTAGGTTATATAATACATCAAATTTGATTAATTCAAAAAGCTCTGACAGATATTTTAGTGAGTTGATTTGTACCTCTTAATGCTGAGATTTATATAGTTAGTTGACAGCCTGGCTAAGGCAATAAAATACTGAGAAATAAAAATACAAGCTTGTTCTTAGTTAACATATGCTTTCTGTATCAGCCTCACAGAACTCCACATTGGCAAATTTTGTTCATATGCTGTGTTATTGGAAGTAACAACTTATCATATGAATTTTCGTGCATTGTAAAGAAATAACCTAAAGACCTAGTTTTTTGGAGAGAGGTATATGCCAATTGGCTAAATGTTTTTTGTACAGTTATGTAAACATAGCAAAGCTAAGGAGAAAATCATCCTCAAAAAATGCACCAAAATGCTTTTGATCCTTCCTGGACACTCAGCTCAGAAGTTCCATGGTCCAGGAAGTATCCTCAACACACGTGAAGGTAATCAAATGCCTATGTGGTTTTCCTCCAGCACACTGTGTAGTGGTCCCTCCCTGTCCTGTCATCTCTTTGAGTTCAGTGCCTGCTTTTGCTTATCTATCATCATTGCCTCTCTACTGCTTTCTAATTGTACAATGACAGACACATGCAGAGGTGTGGGGAGGCTGCTAAGAGAGGCAGATTATTAACAGTTCAGAATTGGTGTTCTGCGTTCCTACTTTAGTGTAGCATACACATTTCATAATATTTAAAGTGAAAGAGGAATGTACAAAAGATGAGTCAGAATAACAGAAAATCTTGCAAAGGCATTCTATATTTTCCTTTCTGAAATGTAAATACTATCATTGGGACACCCAGCAGTTGGTCAGGTATTTCATTGAAGGCTTTCAGCTTTCTGCTCTTGTGAGATGTTGTGGGGTAGAATAAGGCCATGGTACTTACAAAAGAATTCAAAGATAATGTTAGGTTTTTAAAAAGAGATAATCGAGTAAGAACCACACCACGCACATGGTATTCAGGTAAGGGGTAGGTTTATTCATCGTCCTGGCTGGCACCAGGCCATCTTAGCCCTCCACGCAGCTGGGAAAGGCCTGGGAAAGACCTGGGAAAGAGCTGGGAAAAGAAAGAGCTGGGAAAGAGAGCGAGCATCTGGGCCTGGGCGAGGCCTTATCTAGGGTATGGGTAGAGAAAGGTGTGGCCACATCAAATTCAGATGTGACCGCTTCCAGGTGTGCCAGTTGCCTAGGTAATGCAGGTACTGGGTGGAGACTTTACTGCGAGGAGGGTGGAGTCTGCTCACCATCCGGGAGTGGACCTTACATTCCAGCCTTTTAATAATCAGGAAATAAGGTGTGGATTCTCTTTGGCTACTTCCTGCTGACAAGGGGTGTTGACATTAGGGGTAAATGGCTGGAATTTGGTCCCCTCCCAGAGAAGGCAGCGAGCAGCAGCTGTCCCTTGGTGGTGTGAGTCCTTAGATGAAGTCTGGAAAGTCTCATGAGCATTGAGGGGCTGGAAAAAAATACTAGAGAGCAAATAAATGGCAAGAGGAAGGACTTAGGGCTGAAAAATGTTGGTAGAAATGTCTCTAGCTACTTATGACATCTGGTGACTAGGTAGAGGAGAAATCAGGTAACAAAGGCAAGAATATAAATTCTTGTCAGGTATGGACACTAGATGGGCAGGCTTCTTATTTCTATTGACCTCCCGGCTCTGGTTAATTTTGAAAGGGCAGGCACAAAGTTGCTGATATGACATCATCATCTCTTACTCCTCTCCATAGTCCCTTTTCCCCAGACTGGCTGAGTCTAGGTGCTCATTGCTGGGATGGCTTTTCCCAGTTAGTATTCATGGAGGTTTGAACTCAAGGTCTGGGCACTGTCCCTGAGCACTTCTGCTCAAGGCTAGTGCTCTACCACTTTGAGTTACAGTCCACTTCCAGTGTTTGCTGGTTAGAGATAAGAGTCTTGAGCCATGCTTCCAGCCTGGCTCTTTGCAGGTTAGCTGGGAGATGGAGTCTTAAGGATTTTTCAGCCTGGACTGGCTTTGAACTGCAATCTTTGTCACAAAAAAGCCCTTTATTATTTCCAATTAAAGCAACAAGGAGATCAAGTAGAATAAGTAGAGCTTATCTGGTCCTTATCAAGAATTGCCTACAGATATTCTGAAATGACAAAACTCATTAGATGTGATGAGAATTTTAGCACAGATATGCCCAGTATTTTAGAACCACGTAGTCAGTACTAGAATACACAACACAAAAAAGGCAAAACTCAAAACCTAAAATTTTTGACAATGTGTAGACATCTTTGCTAACAAAGCACATCAGATGGTTGGGTCTCAGTTACTAGGGCCTGTGAAAAGAGCAACTTGTTAGCAAGGCACCTTAGAATAGATGGAGTAGTAAGCTTGGAAGGTTAAGGGTCAGATGGGGCCAAACCCTTAACCCACTATGTGGCCAAGATGGCAAACTCAAGATGGCGAATTTCTAAAAAAAAATGCAAAGAAACCCTGAACAAATAGATCAAGCCTACATTGGCTAGCCTTTGAGAGGGAACCTAGAGGGGGGTCCCAGGGACCCAGCCTGTGTCGCACTCTTCAGTGCACAAGCCAAAATGTAGAAAAGAGAAAGGGAGAGATAGGGAAAGTTGGACATGACTGGCAGAGAGAGAGAGAGCAAAGAGAACCTGAAAGTAAACAGACTTCTGACCATTTACCATTGCAGTAGCAAAAACTGTCTACATCTGAGAATGGCATAAAATGAGGCACTCTGGCTTTCCAGGGAGCGCAGGAGGCATTTCAAAGGAGTTTCACGGCTCAGGTGTGACTCGCAGCACCCCATTAAATGTGTAGGAGAGTCAGTCTGGTGAATGAAGGAGAGCTGACCAGGCAGAAGCGGCATCCCCACTTCCCCCAGAGCTCTCTAGAGAGAAATGGCCAAGCCCCCCAAACCAAGCGTCCTAGGCTTCAGAGGTGACCGGCCTTTCAGCTAAAGGCTGTAGGAGCTCTCTGGCATGGCACCATGTCTGAACAGAGACTGAGCAACAGCAAACCATAGAGAGTGGTTTCACTCACTAGAGTAGAGAAGTAGTGTGGACGTGGATGTGAAGGCAGCAATGGTATTGATGCGCTGTGTCCACAGCAGACAGACGCATTCACAAAAGGCCGTCAGAACTGTGGGTATTCCTCAGAGCAAAAAGGGAAGAACAAACAAAGAAAAAAAATGGAGAGGAATCCCACCTATCCTGACTTTAAGCCCATCCAAGTCACGGCACCATTTATGTTAGGTTTTTAAAAAGAGGTAGCCTAGTAAGAACCACATCACACATGTGGTATTCAGGTAAGGGGTAGGTTTATTCATTGTCCTGGCTGGCACCAGGCCATCTTAGCCCTCCACGCAGCTGAGAAAGGCCTGGGAAAGGCCTGGGAAAGAGCTGGGAAAAGAAAGAGCTGGGAAAGAGAGCATCTGGGCCTGGGCGAGGCCTTATCTAGGGTATGGGCGGAGAAAGGTGTGGCCACATCAAATTCAGATGTGACCTCAGCCAATGCAGATGTGACTCTTCCAGGTGTGCCAGTTGCCTAGGTAACGCAGGTACTGGGTAGAGACTTTGCTGCTACGAGGGTGGAGTCTGCCCGCTATCCAGGAGTGGACCTTACAGGTAACACCTATGGCTTTGTTTCCTTATGCCCTTTAATAACTTCTGAGAAGTCTTTTTTTTTTGTTGTTTTGTTTTGTTTTGGTGCTGGACCTGGGACTTGAACTTAGGGTCTGGGTGCTGTCCCTAAGCTTTTCGCCCAAGACTAGTGCTCAATCACTTGAGCCACAGGTCCACATCCAACTTTTTTTTTTGGGGGGGGGGGTCCGTTATAGGGCCTGAACTCTGGGCCTGGGCACTGTCCCTCAGCTCTTCAGCTCAAGGCTAGCGCTCTACCACTTGAGCCACAGCACCACTTCCGGCTTTTTTCTTTTTGCTTATATGGTGCTGAGGAATTGAACCCAGGGCC
The DNA here is from genome assembly GCF_000151885.1 of Dipodomys ordii. Taxonomy (NCBI): domain Eukaryota; kingdom Metazoa; phylum Chordata; class Mammalia; order Rodentia; family Heteromyidae; genus Dipodomys; species Dipodomys ordii. Next base: position 1,335,220 of record NW_012267288.1, read on the forward strand.
TCAGGCTTGCAAGGCAAGTGCTCTACCACTGAGCCACCTTCCCAGCCCCATTCTTCTGAGAAGTCTTAAGATACATGTCCAGGATGTAAAGGCAGGGTTTTAAAAAAAAATTGTTTGTTTTTATTTTGGGAGAGATGGGCTTTGAAAGAAACAGTGATTTGAGAGCTAATAAATTTTTTTTAATTTTATTTTATTTGTGAACATACTGTACAGAGGGGTTACAATTACATGGGCAGGATAATGCGTACATTTCTTACCAAGCATTGCAGGCTCCTCCTTTGTTTACCCTTCACATCCCTTCCCAGCCTCCCCCCTCCCTGAGAGCTAATAAATTTTGGGCTTGCTCATTTCAAATTTTTCTAATGATTTGGACAGTGGAGCGTGAGCTTACAGACTGAGGGAGTAATTAGCTGTTGGATGTTCAAGCAATTTTTTGTTTTTTTTTTGTGGGTTTTTTTAATTTTATTTTATTTGTGAACATACTGTACAGAGGGGTTACAATTACATGGGCAGGATAATGCATACATTTCTTACCAAGCATTGCAG